>NW_025728047.1:0-66375 GCF_021461385.2 Schistocerca piceifrons
GTTTCATCGTCAATACTAAGGTCAGAGGGATACAGTAAACCTGAAGTAAAGCATCGGAATCTATAAGCAGTGTCTCAGGAATGGTTCAAAACATTGACAGTAAGAAGCGTCAATCCTCTTGTACTTAAGTCGGCATTGTGCCTTTTGTATTTCATTAAGATGCAATTTCTGTGTTTCATCGTCAATAAGAAGGTGAAAGGGATTCTGTAAACCTGAAGTAAAGCATCGGAATCTATAACTAGTGTCACAGGAATGGTTCAAAACATAGACAGTAAGAAGAGTCAGTCTTCTTGTACTTAAGTCGGCATTGTGCCTTTTGTATTTAATTCCGATGCAATTTCTGTGTTTCATCGTCAATAAGAAGGTCAGAGGGATACAGTAAACCTGAAGTGAAGCATCGGAATCTATAACTAGTGTCACAGGAATAGTTCAAAACATAGACAGTAAGAAGAGCCAGCCTTCTTGTACTTGAGTCGGCATTGTGCCTTTTGTATTTAATTCCGATGCAATTTCTGTGTTTCATCGTCAATAAGAAGGTCAGAGGGATACAGTAAACCTGAAGGGAAGCATCGGAATCTATAACTAGTGTCACAGGAATGGTTCAGACATAGACAGTAAGAAGAGTCAGTCTTCTTGTACATAAGTCGGCATTGTGCTTTTTGTATTTAATTCCGATGCAATTTACGTGTTTCATCGTAAATAAGAAGGTCAGAGGGATACAGTAAACCTGAAGTGAAGCATCGGAATCTATAACTAGTGTAACAGCAATGGTTCAAAACATGGTAGTAAGAAGAGTCAGTTTTCTTGTACTTAAGTCGGCATTGTGCATTTTGTATTTAATTCCGATGCAATATCTGTGTTTCGTCGTCAATATGAAGGTCCAAGGGAGACAGTAAACCTGAAGTGAAGCATCGGAATCTAAAACCGGTCTCACAGAATAGGATCAAAACATAGACAGTAAGAAGAGCCAGACTTCTTGTACCTGAGTCGGCATTGTGCCTTTTGTATTTAATTCCCATGCAATCTCTGTGTTTCATCATCAATTAGACGGTCAGAGGGATACAGTAAAACTGAAGTGAAGCATCGAAATTTATAACTGGTGTCACAAGAATGGTTCAAAACATAGACAGTATGGAGAGTCAGTCTTATTGTACTTAAGTCGGCATTGTGCCTTTTGTATTTAATTCCGATGCAATTTCTGGGTTTCGTCGTCAATAAGAAGGTCCAAGGGAGACAGTAAACCGGAAGTGAAGCATCGGAATCTAAAACCGGTCTCACAGAAAAGGTTCAAAACATAGACAGTAAGAAGAGCCAGACTTCTTGTACCTGAGTCGGCATTGTGCCTTTTGTATTTAATTCCCATCCAATCTCTGTGTTTCATCGTCAATAAGACGGTCAGAGGGATACAGTAAACCTGAAGTGAAGCATCGGAATCTATAACTAGTGTCACAGGAATGGTTCAAAACATAGACAGTAGGAAGAGTTAGTCTTCTTGTAATTAAGTCGTCATTTTGCCTTTTGTATATAATTCCGATGCAATTTCTGTGTTTTATCGTCAATAAGAAGGTCAGCTGGATACAGTAAACCTGAAGTGAAGCATCGGAATCTATAACAAGTGTCACAGGAATGGTTAAAAGCATAGACAGTATGAAGAGTCGGTCCTCTTGTACTTAAGTCGGCATTGTGTTTTTTGTATATAATTCCGATGCAATATCTGTGTTTTATCGTCAACAAGAAGGTCAGAGGGATACAGTAAACCTGAAGTGAAGCATAGGAATCTATAGCTAGTGTCACAGGAATGGGTCAAAGCATAGACAGTAAGAAGAGCCAGTCTTCTTCTACTTGAGTCGGCATTGTGCCTTTTGTAATTAATTCCGATGCAATTTCTGTGTTTCATCGTCAATAAGAAGGTCAGGGGGATACAGTAAACCAGAAGTGAAGCATCGGAATCTATTAATAGTGTCACAGGAATGGTTCAAAACATTGAGAGTAAGAAGAGTCAGTCTTTGTGTACTTAAGTCGGCATTGTGCCTTTTATATTTAATTCCGATGCAAAATCTGAGTTTCATTGTCAATAAGAAGATCAGAGGGATACAGTAAAACTGAAGTGAAGCATCGGAATCTAAAACCGGTCTCACAGAAAAGGTTCAAAACATAGACAGTAAGAAGAGCCAGACTTCTTGTACCTGAGTCGGCATTGTGCCTTTTGTATTTAATTCCCATGCAATTTCTGTGTTTCATCGTCAATAAGGAGGTCAGAGGGATGCAGAAAACCTGAAGTGAAGCATCGGAATCTAAAACTAGTGTCACAGGAATG
Organism: Schistocerca piceifrons; assembly: GCF_021461385.2. Classification (NCBI taxonomy): domain Eukaryota; kingdom Metazoa; phylum Arthropoda; class Insecta; order Orthoptera; family Acrididae; genus Schistocerca; species Schistocerca piceifrons. The sequence continues at coordinate 2,318 of NW_025728047.1, forward strand.
TTTCAAAGCATAGACAGTAGGAAGAGTCAGTCTTCTTGTACTTAAGTCGGCATTGTGCCTTTTGTATTTAATTCCGATGCAATTTCTGTGTCTCATCGTCAATAGAAAGGTCAGAGGGATACAGTAAAACTGAAGTGAAGCATCGGAATCTATAACTAGTGTCACAGGAATGGTTCAAAACATAGACAGTAAGAAGAGTCGGTCTTCTTGTACTTAAGTCAGCATTGTACCTTTTGTATTTAATTCCGATGCAATTTCTGTGCTTCATCGTCAATATGAAGGTCAGCTGGATACACTAAACTTGAAGTGAAGCATCGGAATCTATAACTAGTGTCACAGGAATGGTTCAAAACGTAGACAGTAAGAAGAGCCAGTCTTCTTGTACTTGAGTCGGCATTGTGCCTTTTGTATTTAATTCCGATGAATTTTCTGTGTTTGATCGTCAATAAGAAGGTCAGAGGGATACAGTAAAAGTGTAGTGAAGCATCGGAATCTATTACTAGTGTCACAGGAATGTCTCAAAACTTAGACAGTAAGAAGACTCAGTCTTCTTGTACTTACGTCTGCATTGTGCCTTTGTATTTAATTAAGATGCAATATCTTTGTTTTGTCGTCAATAAGAAGGTCAGAGGGATACACTAAACCTGAAGTGAAGCATCGGATTCTATAACTAGTGTCACAGGAATGGTTCAAAACATAGACACTAAGAAGAGTCAGTTTTCTTGTACTTAAGTTGGCATTGGGCCTTTTGTATTTAATTCCGATGCAATTTGTGTGTTTCATCGTCAATAAGAAGGTCAGAGGGATACGGTAAACCTGAAGTGCAGCATCGGAATCCATAACTAGTGTCACAGGAATGGTTCAAAACATAGACAGTAAGAAGAGTCAGTTTTCTTGTACTTAAGCCGGCATAGCGCCTTATGTCTTTAATTCCGATGCAATTTCTGTGTTTCATCGTCAATAAGAAGGTCAGCTGGATATAGAAAACCTGAAGTGAAGCATCGGAATCTATAACTAGTGTCACAGGAATATTACAAATCATAAACAGTAAGTAGAGTCAGTCTTCGTGTACTTTAGTCGGCATTGCGCCTTTTGTATTTAATTCCGATGCAATTTATGTGCTTCATCGTCAATAAGAAGGTCAGCTGGATACAGTAAACCTGAAGTGAAGCATCTAAATCTATAACTAGTGTCACAGGAATGGTTCAAATCATAGACAGTAAGAAGAGCCAGTCTTCTTGTACTTGGGTCGGCATTGTGCCTTTTGTATTTAATTCCGATGAATTTTCTGTGTTTGATCGTCAATAAGTAGGTCAGAGGGATACAGTAAACCTGAGGTGAAGCATCGGAATCTATAACTAGTGTCACAGGAATGGTTCAAAACATAGACAGTAAGAAAAGCCAGTCTTCTTGTACTTGGGTCGACATTGTGCCTTTTGTATTTAATTCCAATGAATTTTCTGTGTTTGATCGTCAATAAAAAGGGCAGAGGGATACAGTAAACCTGAAGTGAAGCATCGGAATCTATAACTAGTGTCACAGGAATGGTTCAAACCATAGACAGTAAGAAGAGTCAGTGTTCTTGTACTGAAGTCGGCATTGTAACTTTTGTATTTAATTAAGATTTATTTTCTGTGTTTCATCGTCTATACTAGGGTCAGAGGGATATAGTAAACCTGAAGCGAAGCATCGGAATCTATAACTAGTGTCACAGGAATGGTTCAAAACATAGACAGTAAGAAGAGACAGTCTTTGTGTACTTAAGTCGGCATTGTGCCTTTTGTATTTAATCCGATGCAGTTTCTGTGTTTCATCGTCAATACAAAGGTCAGAGGGATACAGTAAACCTGAAGTGAAGCATCGGAATCTATAACTAGTGTCACAGGAATAGTTCAAAGCATAGACAGTAAGAAGGGTCAGTCTTCTTATACGTAAGTCAGCATTGTGCCTTTTGTATTTATTTCCGATGCTATATCTGTGTTTCTTCGTCAATAAGAAGGTCAGAGGGATACAGTAAACCTGAAGTGAAGCATCGGAATCAATTACTAGTGTCACAGGAATGGTTCAAAACATAGGCATTAAGAAGGGTCAGTCTTCTTGTACTTGAGTCGGCATTGTGCCTTTTGTATTTAATTCCGATGCAATTTCTGTGTTTCATCGTCAATAAGAAGTTCAGAGGGATACAGTAAACCTGAAGTGAAGCATCGGAATCTATAACTAGAGTCACAGGAATGGTTCAAAACATAGACAGTAAGAAGAGTCAGTCTTCTTGTACGTAAGTCGGCATTGTGGCTTTTGTATATAATTCCGATGCAATTTCTGTGTTTTTATCGTCAATAAGAAGCTCAGAGGGATATAGTAAACCTGAAGTGAAGCACCGGAATCTATAACCAGTGTCACAGGAATGGTTCACAACATAGTCAGTAAGAAGAGTCAGTTATCTTGTACTTAAGTCGGCATTGTGCCTTTTGTATTTAATTCCGATGCAATTTCTGTGTTTCATCGTCAATAAGAAGCTCAGAGGGATACAGTAAACCTGAAGTGAAGCATCGGAATCTATAACCAGTGTCACAGAAATGGTTCAAATCATAGACAGTAAGAAGAGCCAGCCTTCTTGTACTCGATTCGGCATTGTGCCTTTTGTATTTAATTCCAATGCAATTTACGTGTTTCATCGTCAATAAGAAGGTCAGAGGCATACAGTAAACCTGAAGTGAAGCATCGGAATCTATAACTAGTGTAACAGCAATGGTTCAAAACATGGTTGTAAGAAGAGTCAGCTTTCTTGTACTTAAGTCGGCATTGTGCCTTTTGTATTTAATTCCGATGCAATTTCTTTGTTTCATCGTCAATAGCAAGGTCACAGGGATACAGTAAACCTGAAATGAAGCATCGGAATCTATAACTAGTGTCACAGGAATGAATGGAACATAAACAGTAAGAAGAGTCAGTGTTCTTGTACTTAGGTCGGCATTGTGCCTTTTGTATTTAATTCCGATGCAATTTCTGTGTTTCATCGTCAATAAGAAGGTCAGAGGGATACAGTAAACCTGAAGTGAAGCATCGGAATTTATAACTAGTGTCACAGGATTGGTTCAAAGCATAGACAGTAAGAAGAGCCAGCCTTCTTGTACTTGAGTCGGCATTGTGCATTTGTATTTAATTCCGATGCAATTTCTGTGTTTCATCGTCAATAAGAAGGTCAGAGGGATACAGTAAACCTGAAGTGAAGCATCGGAATCTATAACTAGTGTCACAGGAATGGTTCAAACATAGACAGTAAGAAGAGTCAGTCTTCTTGTACATAAGTCGGCATTGTGCCTTTTGTATTTAATTCCGATGCAATTTACGTGTTTCATCGTAAATAAGAAGGTCAGAGGGATACAGAAAACCTAAAGTGAAGCATCGGAATCTATAACTAGTGCAACAGCAATGGTTCAAAACATGGTAGTAAGAAGAGTCAGTTTTCTGGTACTTAAGTCGGCATTGTACCTTTTGTATTTAATTCCGATGCAATTTCTTTGTTTCATCGTCAATAAGAAGGTCACAGGGATACAGTAAACCTGAAATGAAGCATCGGAATCTATAACTAGTGTCACAGCAATGGTTCAAAACATAAACAGTAAGAAGAGTCAGTTTTCTTGTACATAGGTCGGCATTGTGCCTTTTGTATTTAATTCCGATGCAATTTCTGTGTTTCATCGTCAATAAGAAGGTCAGAGGGATACAGTAAACCTGAAGTGAAGCATCGGAATCTATAACTAGTGTCACAGGAATGGTTCAAACCATAGACAGTAAGATGAGTTAGTGTTCCTGTACTGAAGTCGGCATTGTGCCTTTTGTATTTAATTAAGATACAATTTCTGTGTTTCATCGTCAATAAAAAGGTGAAAGGGATACAGTAAACCTGAAGTGAAGCATCGGAATCTATAACTAGTGTAACAGCAATGGTTCAAAACATGGTAGTAAGAAGAGTCAGTTTTCTGGTACTTAAGTCGGCATTGTGGCTTTTGTATATAATTCCGATGCAATTTCTGTGTATCATCGTCAATAAGAAGCTCAGAGGGATACAGTAAACCTGAAGTGAAGCACCTGAATCTATAACCAGTGTCACAGGAATGGTTCAAAACATAGTCAGTAAGAAGAGTCAGTTATCTTGTACTTAAGTCGGCATTGTGCCTTTTGTATTTAATTCCGATGCAATTTCTGTGTTTCATCGTCACTAAGAAGGTCAGAGGGATACAGTAAACCTGAAGTGAAGCATCGGAATCTATAACTAGTGTCATAGGAATGGTTCAAAACATACACAGTAAGAAGAGTTAGTCTTTTTGTACTTAAACCGGCATTGTGCCTTTTGTATTTAATTCCAATGCAATTTCTGTCTTTCATCGTCAATACGACGGTCAGAGGGATACAGTAAACCTGAAGTTAAGCATCGGAATCTATAACTAGTGTCACAAGAATAGTTCAAAACATAGACAGTAAGAAGGGTCAGTCTTCTTATACTTAAGTCGGCATTGTGCCTTTTGTATTTAATTCCGATGCAATATCTGTGTTTCTTCGTCAATAAGAAGGTCAGAGGGATACAGTAAACCTGAAGTGAAGCATCGGAATCTATAACCAGTGTCACAGAAATGGTTCAAATCATAGACAGTAAGAAGAGCCAGCCTTCTTGTACTTGAGTCGGCATTGTGCCTTTTGTATTTAATTCCAATGCAATTTACGTGTTTCATCGTCAATAAGAAGGTCAGAGGGATACAGTAAACCTGAAGTGAAGCACCGGAATCTATAACCAGTGTCACAGGAATGGTTCAAAACATAGTCAGTAAGAAGAGTCAGTTATCTTGTACTTAAGTCGGCATTGTGCCTTTTGTATTTAATTCCGATGCAATATCTGTGTTTCTTCGTCAATAAGAAGGTCAGAGGGATACCGTAAACCTGAAATGAAGCATCGGAATCTATAACTAGTGTCACAGGAATGAATGGAACATAAACTGTAAGAAGAGTCAGTTTTCTTGTACTTAGGTCGGCATTGTGCCTTTTGTATTTAATTCCGATGCAATTTCTGTGTTTCATCGTCAATAAGAAGGTCAGAGGGATACAGTAAACCTGAAGTGAAGCATCGGAATTTATAACTAGTGTCACAGGATTGGTTCAAAACATAGACAGTAAGAAGAGTCAGTCTTCTTGTGCTTAAGTCGGCATTGTGCCTTTTGTATTTAATTCCGATGCAATTTACGTGTTTCATCGTCAATAAGTAGGTCAGAGGGATACAGAAAACCTGAAGTGAAGCATCGGAATCTATAACTAGTGTCACAGGAATGGTTCAAACCATAGACAGTAAGATGAGTTAGTGTTCTTGTACTGAAGTCGGCATTGTGCCTTTTGTACTTAATTAGGATGCAATGTCTGTGTTTCATCGACAATAAGAATGTCAGAGGGATACAGTATACCTGAAGTGAAGCATAGGAATCTATAACTAGTGTCACAGGAATGGTTCAAAACTTAGACAGTAAGAAGAGCCAGTCTTCTTGTACTTGAGTCGGCATTGTGCCTTTTTATTTAATTCCGATTCAATTTATGTGTTTCTACGTCAATAAGAAGGTCAGAGGGATACAGTAAACCTGAAGTGAAGCAACGGAATCTATAACTAGTGTCACAGGAATGGTTCAAAACATAGACAGTAAGAAGAGCAAGTCTTCTTGTACTTGGGTCGGCATTGTGACTTTTGTATTTCATTCGGATGCAACTTCTGTGTTTCATCGTCAATACGAGCGTCAGAGGGATACAGTAAACCTGAAGTGAAGCATCGGAATCTATAACTAGTGTCACAGGAATGGTTCAAAGCATAGACAGTAAGAAGAGCCAGTCTTCTTGTACTTGAGTCGGCATTGTGCCTTTTGTATTTAATTCCGATGAATTTTCTTGCTTTGATCGTCAATAAGAAGGTCAGAGGGATACAGTAAACCTGAAGTGTAGCATCGGAATCAATTACTAGTGTCACAGGAATGGTTCAAAACATAGGCATTAAGAAGGGTCAGTCTTCTTGTACTTGAGTCGGCATTGTGCCTTTTGTATTTAATTAAGATGCAATTTCTGTGTTTCATCGTCAATAAAAAGGTGAAAGGGATACAGTAAAATGGAAGTGAAGCATCGGAATCTATAACTAGTGTCACAGGAATGATTCAAAACATAGACAGTAAGAAGAGTCAGTCTTCTTGTACGTAAGTCGGCATTGTGGCTTTTGTATATAATTCCGATGCAATTTCTGTGTTTCATCGTCAATAAGAAGCTCAGAGGGATACAGTAAACCTGAAGTGAAGCACCGGAATCTATAACTAGAGTCACAGGAATGGTTCAAAACATAGACAGTTAGAAGAGTCAATCTTCTTGTACTTAAGTCGGCAATGTGCCTTTTGTATTTAATTAAGATGCAATTTCTGTGTTTCATCGTCAATAAAAAGGTGAAAGGGATACAGTAAAATGGAAGTGAAGCATCGGAATCTATAACTAGTGTCACAGGAATGATTCAAAACATAGACAGTAAGAAGAGTCAGTCTTCTTGTACGTAAGTCGGCATTGTGGCTTTTGTATATAATTCCGATGCAATTTCTGTGTTTCATCGTCAATAAGAAGCTCAGAGGGATACAGTAAACCTGAAGTGAAGCACCGGAATCTATAACCAGTGTCACAGGAATGGTTCAAAACATAGTCAGTAAGAAGAGTCAGTTATCTTGTACTTAAGTCGGCATTGTGCCTTTTGTATTTAATTCCGATGCAATTTCTGTGTTTCATCGTCAATAAGAAGCTCAGAGGGATACAGTAAACCTGAAGTGAAGCATCGGAATCTATAACCAGTGTCACAGAAATGGTTCAAATTATAGACAGTAACAAGAGCCAGCCTTCTTGTACTTGATTCGGCATTGTGCCTTTTGTATTTAATTCCAATGCAATTTACGAGTTTCATCGTCAATAAGAAGGTCAGAGGCATACAGTAAACCTGAAGTGAAGCATCGGAATCTATAACTAGTGTAACAGCAATGGTTCAAATCATGGTAGTAAGAAGAGTCTGCTTTCTTGTACTTAAGTCGGCATTGTGCCTTTTGTATTTAATTCCGATGCAATTTCTTTGTTTCATCGTCAATAAAAAGGTCACAGGGATACAGTAAACCTGAAATGAAGCATCGGAATCTATAACTAGTGTCACAGGAATGAATGGAACATAAACAGTAAGAAGAGTCAGTCTTTTTGTACTTAAGTCGGCATTGTGCCTTTTGTATATAATTCCGATGCAATTTCTGTGTTTCATCGTCAATACGAAGCTCACAGGAATACAATAAACCTGAAGTGAAGCATCGGAATCTATAACTAGTTTCACAGGAACGGTTCAAAACGTAGACAGTAAGAAGAGCCAGTCTTCTTGTACTTGAGTCGGCATTGTGCCTTTTGTATTTAATTCCGATGAATTTTCTGTGTTTGATCGTCAATACGAAGGTCAGAGGGATACAGTAAACATGAAGTGAAGCATCGGAATCTATAACTAGTGTCACAGGAAGGGTTCAAAACATTGACCGAAAGAAGAGTCAGTCTTGTTGTACTTATGTCGGCATTGTGCCTTTTGTATATAATTCCGATGCAATTTCTGTGTTTCATCGTCAATACGAAACTCACAGGAATACAATAAACCTGAAGTGAAGCATCGGAATCTATAACTAGTGTCACAGGAATGGTTCAAAACATAGGCAATAAGAAGAGTCACTCTTTTTGTACTTAAGTCGGCATTGTGCCTTTTGTATTTAATTCCGATGCAATTTCTGTGTTTCATCGTCAATACGAAGGTCAGAGGGATTCAGTAAACCTGAAGTGAAGCATCGAAATCTATAACTAGTGTCACAGGAATGGTTCAAAACATAGACAGTAAGAAGGGTCAGTCTTCTTGTACTTAAGTCGGCATTGTGCCTTTTGTATTTAATTACGATGCAATATCTGTGTTTCTTCGTCAATAAGAAGGACAGAGGGATACAGCAAACCTGAAGTGAAGCATCGGAAACCATAACTAGTGTCACAGGAATGGTTCAAAACATAGACAGTAAGAAGAGTCAGTTTTCTTGTACTTAAGGTGGCATTTGGTCTTTAGTATAAAATTACGATGCAATTTCTGTGTTTCATCGTCAATGAGAAGGTCAGAGGGATACAGTAAACTTGAAGTGATGCATCGGAATCTATAACTAGAGTCACAGAAATGGTTTAAATCATAGACAGTAAGAAGTGCCAGCCTTCTTGTACTTGAGTCGGCATTGTGCCTTTTTTATTTAATTCCGAAGCTATTTATGTGTTTCTTTGTCAATAAGAAGGTCAGAGGGATTCAGTAAACCTAAAGTCAAGCATCGGAATCTATAACTAGTGTCACAGGAATGGTTCAAATCATAGACAGTAAGAAGAACCAGTGTTCTTGTACTTGGGTCGGCATTGTGATTTTTTTATTTAATTCGGATGCAATTTCTGTGTTTCATCGTCAATAAGAAAGTCAGAGGGATACAGTAAACCTGAAGTGAAGCATCGGAATCTATAACTAGTGTCACAGGAAAGGTACAAATCATAGACAGTAGGAAGAGTAAGTCTTCTTGTACTTAAGTCGGCATTGTGCCTTTTGTATTTAATTCCGATGCAGTTTCTGTGTTTCATCGTCAATAAGAAGGTCAGAGGGATCCAGTAAACCTGAAGTGAAGCATCGAAATCTATAACTAGTGTCACAGGAATGGTTCAAAACATAGACAGTAAGAAGAGTCAGTGTTCTTGTGCTTAAGTCGGCATTGTGCCTTTTGTATTTAATTCCGATGCAATTTACGTGTTTCATCGTCAATAAGTAGGTCAGAGGGATACAGTAAACCTGAAGTGAAGCATCGGAATTTATAACTAGTGTCACAGGATTGGTTCAAAACATAGACAGTAAGAAGAGTCAGTCTTCTTGTGCTTAAGTCAGCATTGTGCCTTTTGTATTTAATTCCGATGCAATATCTGTGTTTCTTCGTCAATAAGAAGGTCAGAGGGATACAGTAAACCTGAAGTGAAGCATCGGAATCTATAACCAGTGTCACAGAAATGGTTCAAATCATAGACAGTAAGAAGGGCCAGCCTTCTTGTACTTGAGTCGGCATTGTGCCTTTTGTATTTAATTCCAATGCAATTTACGTGTTTCATCGTCAATAAGAAGGTCAGAGGGATACAGTAAACCTGAAGTGAAGCATCGGAATCTATAACTAGTGTAACAGCAATGGTTCAAAACATGGTAGTAAGAAGAGTCAGCTTTCTTGTATTTAAGTCGGCATTGTGCCTTTTGTATTTAATTCCGATGCAATTTCTTTGTTTCATCGTCAATAAGAAGGTCACAGGGATACAGTAAACCTGAAATGAAGCATCGGAATCTATAACTAGTGTCACAGGAATGAATGGAACATAAACAGTAAGAAGAGTCAGTTTTCTTGTACTTAGGTCGGCATTGTGCCTTTTGTATTTAATTCCGATGCAATTTCTGTGTTTCATCGTCAATAAGAAGGTCAGAGGGATACAGTAAACCTGAAGTGAAGCATCGGAATTTATAACTAGTGTCACAGGATTGGTTCAAAACATAGACAGTAAGAAGAGTCAGTCTTCTTGTGCTTAAGTCGGCATTGTGCCTTTTGTATTTAATTCCGATGCAATTTACGTGTTTCATCGTCAATAAGTAGGTCAGAGGGATACAGAAAACCTGAAGTGAAGCATCGGAATCTATAACTAGTGTCACAGGAATGGTTCAAACCATAGACAGTAAGATGAGTTAGTGTTCTTGTACTGAAGTCGGCATTGTGCCTTTTGTACTTAATTAGGATGCAATGTCTGTGTTTCATCGACAATAAGAAGTTCAGAGGGATACAGTATACCTGAAGTGAAGCATAGGAATCTATAACTAGTGTCACAGGAATGGTTCAAAACATAGACAGTAAGAAGAGCCAGTCTTCTTGTACTTGAGTCGGCATTGTGCCTTTTTATTTAATTCCGATTCAATTTATGTGTTTCTTCGTCAATAAGAAGGTCAGAGGGATACAGTAAACCTGAAGTGAAGCAACGGAATCTATAACTAGTGTCACAGGAATGGTTCAAAACATAGACAGTAAGAAGAGCAAGTCGTCTTGTACTTGGGTCGGCATTGTGACTTTTGTATTTCATTCGGATGCAACTTCTGTGTTTCATCGTGAATACGAGCGTCAGAGGGATACAGTAAACCTGAAGTGAAGCATCGGAATCTATAACTAGTGTCACAGGAATGGTTCAAAACATAGACAGTAAGAAGAGTCAATCTTCTTGTACTTATGTCGGCATTGTGCCTTTTGTATTTAATGAAGATGCAATTTCTGTGTTTCATCGTCAATAAAAAGGTGAAAGGGATACAGTAAACCTGAAGTGAAGCATCGGAATCTATAACTAGTGCCACAGGCATGATTCAAAAACATAGACAGTAAGAAGAGTCAGTCTTCTTGTACTTAAGTCAGCATTGAGCCTTTTGTATATAATTCCGATGCAATTTCTGTGTTTCATCGTCAATTAGAAGCTCAGAGGGATACAGTAAACCTGATGTGAAGCACCGGAATCTATAAACAGTGTCACAGGAATGGTTCAAATCATAGTCAGTAAGAAGAGCCAGTTATCTTGTACTTAAATCGGCACTGTGCCTTTTGTATTTAATTCTGATGCAATTTCTGTGTTTCATCGTCAAAAAATAGGTGAAAGGGATACAGTAAACCTGAAGTGAAGCATCGGAATCTATAACTAGTGTCACAGGCATGATTCAAAACATAGACAGTAAGAAGAGTCAGTCTTCTTGTACTTAAGTCAGCATTGAGCCTTTTGTATATAATTCCGATGCAATTTCTGTGTTTCATCGTCAATTAGAAGCTCAGAGGGATACAGTAAACCTGAAGTGAAGCATCGGAATCTATAACTAGTGTCATAGGAATGGTTCAAACCATAGACAGTAAGATGAGTTAGTGTTCTTGTACTGAAGTCGGCATTGTGCCTTTTGTATTTAATTATGATGCAATTTCTGTGTTTCATCGACAATAAGAAGGTCAGAGGGATACAGTAAACCTGAAGTGAAGTATCGGAATCTGTAACTAGTGTCACAGGAATGGTTGAAAACATAGACAGTAAGAAGAGTCATTCTACTTGTACTTAAGTCGGCAGTGTGCCTTTTGTATATAATTCCGATGCAATTTCTGTGCTTCATCGTCAATAAGAAGGTCAGATGGATACAGTAAACCTGAAGTGAAGCATCGGAATCTATAACTAGTGTCACAGGAATGGTTCAAAGCATAGACAGTAAGAAGAGCCAGTCTTCTTGTACTTGAGTCGGCATTGTGCCTTTTGCATTTAATTCCGATGAATTTTCTTGCCTTGATCGTCAATAAGAAGGTCAGAGGGATACAGTAAACCTGAAGTGAAGCATCGGAATCAATTACTAGTGTCACAGGAATGGTTCAAAAGATAGGCATTAAGAAGGGTCAGTCTTCTTGTACTTGAGTCGGCATTGTGCCTTTTGTATGTAATTCCGATGCAATTTCTGTGTTTCATCGTCAATAAGAAGTTCAGAGGGATACAGTAAACCTGAAGTGAAGCATCGGAATCTATAACTAGAGTCACAGGAATGGTTCAAAACATAGACAGTAAGAAGAGTCAATCTTCTTGTACTTAAGTCGGCAATGTGCCTTTTGTATTTAATTAAGATGCAATTTCTGTGTTTCATCGTCAATAAAAAGGTGAAAGGGATACAGTAAAATGGAAGTGAAGCATCGGAATCTATAACTAGTGTCACAGGAATGATTCAAAACATAGACAGTAAGAAGAGTCAGTCTTCTTGTACGTAAGTCGGCATTGTGGCTTTTGTATATAATTCCGATTCAATTTCTGTGTTTCATCGTCAATAAGAAGCTCAGAGGGATACAGTAAACCTGAAGTGAAGCACCGGAATCTATAACCAGTGTCACAGGAATGGTTCAAAACATAGTCAGTAAGAAGAGTCAGTTATCTTGTACTTAAGTCGGCATTGTGCCTTTTGTATTTAATTCCGATGCAATTTCTGTGTTTCATCGTCAATAAGAAGCTCAGAGGGATACAGTAAACCTGAAGTGAAGCAGCGGAATCTATAACCAGTGTCACAGAAATGGTTCAAATCATAGACAGTAACAAGAGCCAGCCTTCTTGTACTTGATTCGGCATTGTGCCTTTTGTATTTAATTCCAATGCAATTTACGTGTTTCATCGTCAATAAGAAGGTCAGAGGCATACAGTAAACCTGAAGTGAAGCATCGGAATCTATAACTAGTGTAACAGCAATGGTTCAAAACATGGTAGTAAGAAGAGTCAGCTTTCTTGTACTTAAATCGGCATTGTGCCTTTTGTATTTAATTCCGATGCAATTTCTTTGTTTCATCGTCAATAAAAAGGTCACAGGGATACAGTAAACCTGAAATGAAGCATCGGAATCTATAACTAGTGTCACAGGAATGAATGGAACATAAACAGTAAGAAGAGTCAGTTTTCTTGTACTTAGGTCGGCATTGTGCCTTTTGTATTTAATTCCGATGCAATTTCTGTGTTTCATCGTCAATAAGAAGGTCAGAGGGATACAGTAAACCTGAAGTGAAGCATCGGAATTTGTAACTAGTGTCACAGGATTGGTTCAAAGCATAGACAGTAAGAAGAGCCAGCCTTCTTGTACTTGAGTCGGCATTGTGCATTTGTATTTAATTCCGATGCAATTTCTGTGTTTCATCGTCAATAAGAAGGTCAGAGGGATACAGTAAACCTGAAGTGAAGCATCGGAATCTATAACTAGTGTCACAGGAATGGTTCAAACATAGACAGTAAGAAGAGTCAGTCTTCTTGTACATAAGTCGGCATTGTGCCTTTTGTATTTAATTCCGATGCAATTTACGTGTTTCATCGTAAATAAGAAGGTCAGAGGGATACAGAAAACCTGAAGTGAAGCATCGGAATCTATAACTAGTGTAACAGCAATGGTTCAAAACATGGTAGTAAGAAGAGTCAGTTTTCTGGTACTTAAGTCGTCATTGTGCCTTTTGTATTTAATTCCGATGCAATTTCTTTGTTTCATCGTCAATAAGAAGGTCACAGGGATACAGTAAACCTGAAATGAAGCATCGGAATCTATAACTAGTGTCACAGGAATGAATGGAACATAAACAGTAAGAAGAGTCAGTTTTCTTGTACCTAGGTCGGCATTGTGCCTTTTGTATTTAATTCCGATGCAATTTCTGTGTTTCATCGTCAATAAGAAGGTCAGAGGGATACAGTAAACCTGAAGTGAAGCATCGGAATCTATAACTAGTGTCACAGGATCGGTTCAAACCATAGACAGTAAGATGAGTTAGTGTTCCTGTACTGAAGTCGGCATTGTGCCTTTTGTATTTAATTAAGATGCAATTTCTGTGTTTCATCGTCAATAAAAAGGTGAAAGGGATACAGTAAACCTGAAGTGAAGCATCGGAATCTATAACTAGTGTAACAGCAATGGTTCAAAACATGGTAGTAAGAAGAGTCAGTTTTCTGGTACTTAAGTCGGCATTGTGGCTTTTGTATATAATTCCGATGCAATTTCTGTGTATCATCGTCAATAAGAAGCTCAGAGGGATACAGTAAACCTGAAGTGAAGCACCGGAATCTATAACCAGTGTCACAGGAATGGTTCAAAACATAGTCAGTAAGAAGAGTCAGTAATCTTGTACTTAAGTCGGCATTGTGCCTTTTGTATTTAAATCCGATGCAATTTCTGTCTTTCATCGTCAATCCGAAGGTCAGAGGGATACAGTAAACCTGAAGTTAATCATCGGAATCGATAACTAGTGTCACAAGAATAGTTCAAAACATAGACACTAAGAAGGGTCAGTCTTCTTATACTTAAGTCAGCATTGTGCCTTTTGTATTCAATTCCGATGCAATATCTGTGTTTCTTCGTCAATAAGAAGGTCAGAGGGATACAGTAAACCTGAAGTGAAGCATCGTAATCTATAACCAGTGTCACAGAAATGGTTCAAATCGTAGACAGTAAGAAGAGCCAGCCTTCTTGTACTTGAGTCGGCATTGTGCCTTTTGTGTTTAATTCCAATGCAATTTACGTGTTTCATCGTCAATGAGAAGGTCAGAGGGATACAGTAAGCCTGAAGTGAAGCATCGGAATCTATAACTAGTGTAACAGCAATGGTTCAAAACATGGTAGTAAGAAGAGTCAGCTTTCTTGTATTTAAGTCGGCATTGTGCCTTTTGTATTTAATTCCGATGCAATTTCTTTGTTTCATCGTCAATGAGAAGGTCACAGGGATACAGTAAACCTGAAATGAAGCATCGGAATCTATAACTAGTGTCACAGGAATGAATGGAACATAAACAGTAAGAAGAGTCAGTTTTCTTGTACTTAGGTCGGCATTGTGTCTTTTGTATTTAATTCCGATGCAATTTCTGTGTTTCATCGTCAATAAGAAGGTCAGAGGGATACAGTAAACCTGAAGTGAAGCATCGGAATTTATAACTAGTGTCATAGGATTGGTTCAAAACATAGACAGTAAGAAGGGTCAGTCTTCTTGTGCTTAAGTCGGCATTGTGCCTTTTGTATTTAATTCCGATGCAATTTACGTGTTTCATCGTCAATAAGTACGTCAGAGGGATACAGAAAACCTGAAGTGAAGCATCGGAATCTATAACTAGTGTCACAGGAATGGATCAAACCATAGACAGTAAGATGAGTTAGTGTTCTTGTACTGAAGTCGGCATTGTGCCTTTTGTACTTAATTAGGATGCAATGTCTGTGTTTCATCGACAATAAGAAGGTCAGAGGGATACAGTATACCTGAAGTGAAGCATAGGAATCTATAACTAGTGTCACAGGAATGGTTCAAAGCATAGACAGTAAGAAGAGCCAGTCTTCTTGTACTTGAGTCGGCATTGTGCCTTTTTATTTAATTCCGATTCAAATATGTGTTTCTTCGTCAATAAGAAGGTCAGAGGGATACAGTAAACCTGAAGTGAAGCAACGGAATCTATAACTAGTGTCACAGGAATGGTTCAAAACATAGACAGTAAGAAGAGCCAGTCTTCTTGTACTTGGGTCGGCATTGTGACCTTTATATTTCGTTCGGATGCAACTTCTGTGTTTCATCGTCAATAAGAGCGTCAGAGGGATACAGTAAACCTGAAGTGAAGCATCGGAATCTATAACTAGTGTCACAGGAATGGTTCAAAACATAGACAGGAGGAAGAGTCAGTCTTCTTGCACTTAAGTCGGCATTGTGCCTTTTGTATTTAATTAAGATTGAGTTTCTGTGTTTCATCGTCAATAATAAGGTCAGAGGGATACAGTAAACCTGAAGTGAAGCATCGGAATCTATAACTAGTGTCACAGGAATGGTTCAAAACATAGACAGTAAGAAGAGTCAATCTTCTTGTACTTAAGTCGGCATTGTGCCTTTTGTATTTAATGAAGATGCAATTTCAGTGTTTCATCGTCAATATGGAGGTCAGAGGGATACAGAAAACCTGAAGTGATGCATCGGAATCTATAACTAGTGTTACAGGAAGGGTTCAAAACATTGACAGAAAGAAGAGTCAGTCTTGTTGTACTTAAGTCGGCATTGTGCCTTTTGTATATAATTCCGATGCAATTTCTGTGTTTCATAGTCAATACGAATCTCACAGGAATACAAAAAACCTGAAGTGAAGCATCGGAATCTATAATTAGTTTCACAGGAACGGTTCAAAACGTAGACAGTAAGAAGAGTCAGTCTTCTTGTACTTAAGTCAGCATTGTGCCTTTTGTATTTAATTCCGATGCAATATCTGCTTTTCTTCGTGATTAAGAAGGTCAGAGGGATACAGTAAACCTGAAGTGAAGCATCGGAATCTATATCTAGTGTCACAGAAATCGTTCAAAACATAGACAGTAAGAAGACTCATTCTTCTTGTACGTAAGTCGGCATTGTGCCTTTTGTATTTAATTCCGATGCAATATCTGTGTTTCTTCGTGATTAAGAAGGTCAGAGGGATACAGTAAACCTGAAGTGAAGCATCGGAATCTATAACTAGTGTCACAGGAATGGTTCAAAACTTAGACAGTAAGAAGAGCCAGTCTTCTTGTACTTGGGTCGGCATTGTGCCTTTTGTATTTAATTCGGATGCAACTTCTGTGTTTCATCGTCAATAAGAGCGGCAGAGGGATACAGTAAACCTGAAGTGAAGCACGGAATCTATAACTAGTGTCACAGGAATGGTTCAAAAGATAGACAGTAGGAAGAGTCAGTCATCTTGTACTTAAGTTGGCTTTGTGCCTTTTGTATTTAATTAAGATTTAATTTCTGTTTTTCATCGTCAATAATAAGGTCAGAGGGATACAGTAAACCTGAAGTGAACCATCGGAATCTATAACTAGTGTCACAGGAATGGTTCAAAACATAGACAGTAAGAAGAGTCAGTCTATTTGTACTTAAGTGGGCATTGTGTCTTTTGTATTTAATTCCGATGCTGTTTCTGTGTTTCATCGTCAATACGAAGGTCAGAGGGATACAGTAAACCTGAAGTGAAGCATCGGAAACTATAATTAGTGTCACAGGAATGGTACAAAGCATAGAAAGTAAGAAGGGTCAGTCTTCTTATGCTTAAGTCGGCATTGGGCCTTTTGTATTTAGTTCCGATGCAATATCTGTGTTTCTTCGTCAATACGAAGGTCAGAGGGATACGGGAAACCTGAAGTGAAGCATCGGAATCCATAACTAGTGACACAGAAATGGTTCAAAACATTGACGGTAAGAAGAGCCAATCTTCTTGTACTTGAGTCGTCATTGTGCCTTTTATATTTAATTCCGGTGCAATTTCTGTGTTTCATCGTCAATAGGAAGGTCAGAGGGGTACAGTAAACCTGAAGTGAAGCATCGGAACTTATAAGTAGTGTCACAGGAATGGTTCAAACAAGACAGTAAGAAGAGTCAGTTTTCTTGTACTTAAAACGGCATTGTGCCTTTTGTATTTAATTCCGATGCAATTTCTGTGTTTCATCGTCAATATGAGGGTCACAGGGATACAGTAAACCTGAAATGAAGCATCGCAATCCATAACTACTGTCACAGGAATGGTTCAAACATAATCAGTAAAAAGAGTCAGTTTTCTTGTACTTAGGTCGGCGTTGTGCCTTTTGTATTTAATTCCGATGCAATTTCTGTGTTTCATCGTCAATAAGAAGGTGAGAGGGATACAGTAAACCTGAAGTCAAGCATCGGAAATTATAACTAGTGTCACAGGATTGGTTCAAAACATAGCCAGTAAGAAGGGTCTGTCTTCTTGTACTTAAGTCGGCAATGTGCCTTTTGTATTTACTTCCGATGCAATTTCTGTGTTTCTTCGCCAATAAGAGGGTCAGAGGGATACAGTAAACCTGAAGTGAAGCATCGGAATCTATAACTAGTGTCACAGAAATGGTTCAAAACATAGACAGTAAGAAGAGACAGTCTTCTTGTACTTGAGTCGGCATTATGCCTTTTGCATTTTATTCCGATACAATTTCTGTGTTTCATCGTCAATAAGAACGTCAGAGGGATACAGTAAACCTGAAGTGAAGCATCGGAATCTATGACTAGTGTCACAGGAATGATTCAAAACATAGACAGTAAGAAGAGTCAGTCTTTTTGTACTTAAGTCGGCATTGTGCCTTTTGTATTTAATTCCGATATAATTTACGTAATTCATCGTCAATAATTAGGTCAGAGGGATTCAGTAAACGTGAAGTGATGCATCGGAATCTATAACTAGTGTCACAGGAATGGGTCAAATTGTAGACAGTAAGATGAGTTTGTGTTCTTGTACTGAAGTCGGCATTGTGCCTTTTGTTTTTAATTAAGATGCAATTTCTGTGTTTCATCGTCAATAAGAAGGTCAGAGGTATACAGTAAACCTGAAGTGAAGCATCGGAATCTATAACTAGTGTCACAGGAATGGTTCAAAACATAGACAGTAAGAAGAGTCAGTCTTCTTGTACTTAAGTCGGCATTGTGCCTTTTGTATTTAATTAAGATGCAATTTCAGTGTTTCATCGTCAATATGGAGGTCAGAGGGATACAGAAAACCTGAAGTGAAGCATCGGAATCTATAACTAGTGTTACAGGAAGGGTTCAAAACATTGACAGAAAGAAGAGTCAGTCTTGTTGTACTTAAGTCGGCATTGTGCCTTTTGTATATAATTCCGATGCAATTTCTGTGTTTCATCGTCAATACGAAGCTCACAGGAATACAATAAACCTGAAGTGAAGCATCGGAATCTATAACTAGTTTCACAGGAACGGTTCAAAACGTAGACAGTAAGAAGAGCCAGTCTTCTTGTACTTGAGTCGGCATTGTGCCTTTTGTATTTAATTCCGATGAATTTTCTGTGTTTGATCGTCAATAAGAAGGTCAGAGGGATACAGTAAACCTGAAGTGAAGCATCGGAATCTATAACTAGTGTCACAGGAAGGGTTCAAAACATTGACAGAAAGAAGAGTCAGTCTTGTTGTACTTATGTCGGCATTGTACCTTTTGTATATAATTCCGATGCAATTTCTGTGTTTCATCGTCAATACGAAGCTCACAGGAATACAATAAACCTGAAGTGAAGCATCGGAATCTATAACTAGTGTCACAGGAATGGTTCAAAGCATAGGCAATAAGAAGAGTCACTCTTTTTGTACTTAAGTCGGCATTGTGCCTTTTGTATTTAATTCCGATGCAATTTCTGTGTTTCATCGTCAATACGAAGGTCAGAGGGATTCAGTAAACCTGAAGTGAAGCATCGAAATCTATAACTAGTGTCACAGGAATGGTTCAAAACATAGACAGTAAGAAGGGTCAGTCTTCTTGTACTTAAGTCGGCATTGTGCCTTTTGTATTTAATTACGATGCAATATCTGTGTTTCTTCGTCAATAAGAAGGACAGAGGGATACAGCAAACCTGAATTGAAGCATCGGAAACCATAACTAGTGTCACAGGAATGGTTCAAAACATAGACAGTAAGAAGAGTCAGATTTCTTGTACTTAAGGTTGCATTAGGTCTTTAGTATAAAATTACGATGCAATTTCTGTGTTTCATCGTCAATAAGAAGGACAGAGGGATACAGTAAACCTGAAGTGAAGCATAGGAATCCATAACTAGTGTCACAGGATTGGTTCAAAACATAGAAAGTAAAAAGAGACAGTCTTCTTGTACTTGAGTTGGCATTGTGTCCTTTGTATTTAATTCCGATACCATTTCTGTGTTTCATTGTCAATAAGAACGTCAGAGGGATACAGTAAACCTGAAGTGAAGCATCGGAATCTATAACTAGTGTCACAGGAATGGTTCAAAACATGGACAGTAAGAAGAGTCAGTCTTCTTGTACTTAAGTCGGCATTGTGCCTTTTGTATTTAATTCCGATATAATTTACGTAATTCATCGTCAATACGTAGGTAAGAGGGATTCAGTAAACGTGAAGAGATGCATCGGAATCTATAACTAGTGTCACAGGAGTGGTTCAAACCATAGACAGTAAGATGAGCTACTGTTCTTGTACTGAAGTCGGCATTGTGCCTTTTGTATTTAATTAAGATGCAATTTCTGTGTTTCAACGTCAATAAGAAGGTCAGAGGGATACAGTAAACCTGAAGTGAAGCATCGGAATCTATAACTAGTGTCACAGGAATGGTTTAAAACATAGACGGTAAGAAGAGTCAGTCATCTTGTACTTAAGTCGGCATTGTGCCTTTTGTATATAATTCCGTTGCTATTTCTGTGTTTCATCGTCACTAAGAAGGTCAGCTGGATACAGTTACCTGAAGTGAATCATTGGAATCTATAACTAATGTCACCGGAATGGTAGACAACTTTGACAGTAAGAAGAGTCAGTCTTCTTGTACTTAAGTCGGCATTGTGCCTTTTGTATTTAATTAAGATGCAATTTCAGTGTTTCATCGTCAATAAGGAGGTCAGAGTGATACAGAAAACCTGAGGTGAAGCATTGGAGTCTAAAACAAGTGTCACAGGAATGGTTCAAAACATAGACATTAGGAAGAGTCAGTCTTCTTGTACTTACGTCGGCATTGTGCCTTTTGTATTTAATTCCGATGCAATTTCTGTGTTTCATCGTTAATAAGAAGGTCAGAGGTATACAGTAGACCTGAAGTGAAGCATGGGAACCTATAACTAGTGTCACAGGAATGGTTCAAATCATAGACAGTAAGAAGAATCAGTCTTCTTGTACTTAAGTCGGCATTTTACCTTTTGTATTTAATTCCGATGCAATTTCTGTGCTTCATCGTCAATAAGAAGGTCAGCTGGATACAGTAAACCTGAAGTGAAGCATCGGAATCTATAACTAGTGTCACAGGAATGGTTCAAAACATAGACAGTAAGAAGAGCCAGTCTTCTTGTACTTGAGTCGGCATTGTGCCTTTTGTATTTAATTCCCATGAATTTTCTGTGTTTGATCGTCAATAAGAAGGTCAGAGGGATACAGTAAACCTGAAGTGAAGCATCGAAATCTATAACTAGTGTCACAGGAATGGTTCAAAACATAGACAGTAAGAAGGGTCAGTCTTCTTGTACTTATGTCGGCATTGTGCCTTTTGTATTTAATTCCGATGCAATATCTGTGTTTCTTCGTCAATAAGAAGGGCAGAGGGATACAGTAAACCTGAAGTGAAGCATCGGAATCTATAACTAGTGTCACAGAAATGGTTCAAATCATATACACTAAGAAGAGCCAGTCTTCTTGTACTGAAGTCGGCATTGTGCCTATTGTATTACATTTCGATGAATTTTCTGTGTTTGACCGTCAATAAGAAGATCCGAGGGATACAGCAAATCTTAAGTGAAGCATCAGAATCTATAACTAGTGTCACAGGAATGGTTCAGACCATAGACAGTAAGAAGAGTCAGTGTTCTTGTACTGAAGTCGGCATTGAGCCTTTTGTATTTAATTAAGATGCAATTTCTGTGTTTCATCGTCAATAATAAGGTCTGAGGGATACAGTAAACCTGAAGTGAAGCATCGGAATCTATAAGTAGTGTCACAGGAATGGTTCAAATCATAGACAGTAAGAAGAAGCAGTCTTCTTGTACTAAAGTCGGCATTGTGCCTTTTGTATTTAATTAAGATGGAATTTCTGTGTTTCATCGTCAATAAAAAGGTGAAAGGGATACAGTAAACCTGAAGTGAAGCATCGGAATCTATTACTAGTGTCACAGGATTGATTCAAAACATAGGCAGTAAGAAGAGTCAGTCTTCTTGTACTTAAGTCGGCATTGTGCCTTTTGTATATAATTCTGATGCAATTTCTGTGTTTCATCGTCAATAAGAAGCTCAGAGGAATACAGTAAACCTGAAGTGATGCATCGGAATCTATAACTAGTGTCACAGGAATGGTTCAAAACATAGTCAGTAAGAGGAGTCAGTTTTCATGTACTTAAGTCGGCATTGAGCCTTTTGTATTTAATTCCGATGATATTTCTGTGTTTCATCGTCAATAGGAAGGTCAGAGTGATACAGTAAATCTGAAGTGAAGCATCGGAATCTATAACTAGTGTCACAGGAATGGTTCAAAACATAGACAGTAAGGAGAGTCAGTCTTTTTGAACTTAAGTCGGCATTGTGCCCTTTGTAATTAATTCCGATGCAATTTCTGTGTTTCATCGTCAATACGAAGGTCAGAGGGATACAGTAAACCTGAAGTGAAGCATCGGAATCTATAACTAGTGTCACAGGAATGGTTCAAAACATAGACAGTAAGAAGGGTCAGTCTTCTTGTACTTAAGTCGGCATTGTGCCTTTTGTATTTAATTCCGATGCAATATCTGTGTTTCTTCGTCATTAAGAAGGTCAGAGAGATACACTAAACCTGTAGTGAAGCATCGGAATCAATAACTAGTGTCACAGGAATGGTTCAAAGCATAGACAGTAAGAAGAGTCAGTTTTCTTGTACTTAACTCGGCATTATGCCTTTTGTTTTTAATTCCGATGCAATTTCTGTATTTCATCGTCAATAAGAGGGTTACAGGGATACAGGAAACCTGAAGTGAAGCATCGGAATCTATAACTAGTGTCACAGGAATGGTTCAAAACATAAACAGTAAGAAGAGTCAGGCTTCTTGTACTTAGGTCGGCATTGTGCCATTTGTATTTAATTCCGATGCAATTTCTGTGTTTCATCGTCAATAAGGTCAGAGGGATACAGCAAACCTGAAGTGAAGCATCGGAAACTATAACTAGTGTCACAGGATTGGTTCAAAACATAGACAGTAAGAAGAGTCAGTTTTCTTGTACTTAAGGTGGCATTTGGTCTTTAGTTTAAATTACGATGCAATTTCTGTGTTTCATCGTCAATAAGAAGGACAGAGGGACACAGTAAACCTGAAGTGAAGCATAGGAATCCATAACTAGTGTCACAGGATTGGTTCAAAACATAGACAGTAAAAAGAGACAGTCTTCTTGTACTTGAGTCGGCATTGTGCCCTTTGTATTTAATTCCGATACCATTTCTGTGTTTCATTGTCAATAAGAACGTCAGAGGGATACAGAAAACCTGAAGTGAAGCATTGGAATCTATAACTAGTGTCACAGGAATGGTTCAAAACATAGACAGTAGGAAGAGTCAGTCTTCTTGTACTTAAGTCGGCATTGTGCCTTTTGTATTTAATTCCGATATAATTGATGTAATTCATCGTCAATAAGTAGGTAAGAGGGATTCAGTAAACGTGAAGAGATGCATCGGAATCTATAACTAGTGTCACAGGAATGGTTCAAACCATAGACAGTAAGATGAGCTAGTGTTCTTGTTCTGAAGTCGGCATTGTGCCTTTTGTATTTAGTTGAGATGCAATTTCTGTGTTTCAACGTCAATAAGAAGGTCAGAGGGATACATTAAACCTGAAGTGAAGCATCGGAATCTATAACTAGTGTCACAGGAATGGTTCAAAACATATACCGTAAGAAGAGTCAGTTTTCTTGTACTGAAGTCGGCATTGTTCCTTTTGTATTTAATTTCGATGAATTTTCTGTGTTTGATCGTCACTACGAAGGTCCGAGGGATACAGCAAACCTGAAGTGAAGCATCAGAATTTATAACTAGTGTCACAGGAATGGTTCAAACCATAGACGGTAAGAAGAGTCAGTGTTCTTGTACTGAAGTCGGCATTGTGCCTTTTGTATTTAAATAAGATGCAATTTCTGTGTTTCATCGTCATTCAAAAGGTGAAAGGGATACAGTAAACCTGAAGTGAAGCATCGGAATCTATAACTTGTGTCACAGGAATGGTTCAAACATAGACTGTAAGAAGGGTCAGTCTTCTTGTACTTAGGTCGGCATTGTGCCTTTTGTATTTAATTCCGATACAATATCTGTGTTTCTTCGTCATTAAGAATGTCAGAGGGATACAGTAAACCGGACGTAAAGCATCGGAAACTATAACTAGTGTCACAGGAATTGTTCAAAACATAAACAATAGGAAGAGTCAGTTTTCTTGTACTTAGGTCGGCATTGTGCCATTTGTATTTAATTCCGATTCTATTTCTGTATTTCATCGTCAATACGAAGGTCAGAGGGATACAGCAAACATGAAGGGAAGCATCGGAATCTATAACTAGTGTCACAGGAATGGTTCAAAACATAGACAGTAAGAAGAGTCAGTTTTCTTGTACTTAAGTTGGCATTGGGCCTTTAGTAGAAAATTACGATGCAATTTCTGTGTTTCATCGTCAATGAGAAGGTCAGAGGGATACAGTAAACTTGAAGTGAAGCATCGGAATCTATAACTAGAGTCACAGAAATGGTTTAAATCATAGACAGTAAGAAGTGCCAGCCTTCTTGTACTTGAGTCGGCATTGTGCCTTTTTTATTTAATTCCGAAGCTATTTATGTGTTTCTTTGTCAATAAGAAGGTCAGAGGGATTCAGTAAACCTAAAGTCAAGTATCGGAATCTATAACTAGTGTCACAGGAATGGTTCAAATCATAGACAGTAAGAAGAACCAGTGTTCTTGTACTTGGGTCGGCATTGTGATTTTTTTATTTAATTCGGATGCAATTTCTGTGTTTCATCGTCAATAAGAAAGTCAGAGGGATACAGTAAACCTGAAGTGAAGCATCAGAATCTATAACTAGTGTCACAGGAAAGGTACAAATCATAGACAGTAGGAAGAGTAAGTCTTCTTGTACTTAAGTCGGCATTGTGCCTTTTGTATTTAATTCCGATGCAGTTTCTGTGTTTCATCGTCAATAAGAAGGTCAGAGGGATCCAGTAAACCTGAAGTGAAGCATCGAAATCTATAACTAGTGTCACAGGAATGGTTCAAAACATAGACAGTAAGAAGAGTCAGTGTTCTTGTACTGATGTCGGCATTGTGCCTTTTGTATTTAATTAAGATGCAATTTCTGTGTTTCATCGTCAATAATAATGTCAGAGGGATACAGTAAACCTGAAGTGAAGCATCGGAATCTATAAGTAGTGTCACAGGAATGGTTCAAAACATAGACAGTAAGAAGAAGCAGTCTTCTTGTACTTAAGTCGGCTATGTGCCTTTTGTATTTAATTAAGATGCAATTTCTGTGTTTCATCGTCAATAAGAAGGTGAAAGGGATACAGTAAGCCTGAAGTGAAGCATCGGAATCTATAACTAGAGTCACAGGAATGGTTCAAAACATAGACAGTAAGAAGAGTCAGTCTTCTTGTACTTAAGTCGGCATTGTGCCTTTTGTATATAATGCATATGCAATTTCTGTGTTTCATCGTCAATAAGAAGCTCAGAGGGATACAGTAAGCCTGAAGTGAAGCATCGGAATCTATAACTAGTGTCACAGGAATGGTTCAAAACATAGTCAGTAAGAAGAGCCAGTTTTCTTGTACTAATGTCGGCATTGTGCATTTTGTATTTAATTCCGATGCAATTTCTGTGTTTCATCGTCAAAACGAAGGTCAGAGGGATACAGTAAATCTAAAGTGAAGCATCGGAATCTATAACTAGTGTCACAGGAATGGTTCAAAACATAGACAGTAAGAAGAGTCAGTCTTTTTGTACTTAAGTCGGCATTGTGCCTTTTGTATTTAATTCCGAATCAAATTTCTGTGTTTCATCGTCAATACATAGGTCAGAGGGATTCAGTAAACCTGAAGTGAAGCATCGGTATCTATAACAAGTGTCACAGGATTGGTTCAAATCATAGACAGTAAGAAGGGTCAGTCTTCTTGTACTTAAGTCGGCATTGTGCCTTTTGTATATAATTCCGATGCAATATCTGTGTTTCTTCGTCAATAAGAAGGTCAGAGGGATACATTAGACCTGAAGTGAAGCATCGGAATCTATAACTAGTGTCACAGGAATGGTTCAAAACATAGACAGTAAGAAGAGGCATTCTTCTTGTACTTAGGTCGGCATTGCGCCTTTTGTATTTACTTCCGATGCAATTTACGTGTTTCATCGTCTATAAGAAGGTCAGAGGGATACAGTAAACCTGAAGTGAAGCATCGGAATCTATAACTAGTGTCACAGGAATGGTTCAAAACATAGACGGTAAGACGAGTCAGTTTTCTTGTACTTAAGTCGGCATTGTGACTTTTGTATTACATTCCGATGCAATTTCTGTGTTTCATCGTCAATAAGAAGATCAGAGGTGTACAGTAAACCTGAAGTGAAGCATTGGAATCTATAACTAGTGTCACAGGAATGGTTCAAATTATAAACAGTAAGAAGAGTTAGTTTTCTTGTACTTAGGTCGGCATTGTGCCTTTTGTATTTAATTCCGATGCAATTTCTGTGTTTCATCGTCAATAAGAAGGTCAGGGGGATACAGGAAACCCGAAGTGAAGCATCGGAATCTATAACTACTGTCACAGGAATGGTTCAAAACATAGACAGTAAGAAGAGTCAGTTTTCTTGTACTTAAGTCGGCATTGTGCCTTTTGTATGTAATTCCGATGCAATTTCTGTGTTTCATCGTCAATAAGGAGGTCAGAGTGATACAGTAAACCTGAAGTGAAGCATCGGAATTTATAACTAGAGTCACAGGAATGGTTCAAAACATAGACAGTAAGAAGTGTCAATTTTCTTCTACTTAAGTACGCATTGTGCCTTTTCTATTTACTTCCGATGCAATTTCTGTGTTTCGTCGTCAATAAGAAGGTCCAAGGGATACAGTAAACCTGAAGTGAAGCATCGGAAACCAAAACCGGTTTCAGAGGAAAGGTACAAAACATAGACAGTAAGAAGAGCCAGTCTTCTTGTACATGAGTCGGCATTGTGCCTTTTGTATTTAATTCCGATGAAATTTCTGTGCTTCATCGTCAATAAGAAGGTCAGCTGGATACAGTAAACCTCATGTGAAGCATCGGAATCTATAACTAGTGTCACTAGAATGGTTCAAAACATAGACAGAAAGTATAGCCAGTCTTCTTGTACTTCAGTCGGCATTGTGCCTTTTGTATTTAATTCCGATGCAATTTCTGTGTTTCATCGTCAATAAGAAGGTCAGAATGATACAGTAAAACTGAAGTGAAGCATGGGAACGTATAACTAGTGTCACAGGAATGGTTCAAATCATAGACAGTAAGAAGAGTCAGTCTTCTTGTACTTGAGTCGGCATTGTGCCTTTTTTATATAATTCCGATGAATTTTCTGTGTTTGATCGCCAATAAGAAGGTCAGAGGGATACAGTAAACCTGAAGTGAAGCATCGGAATCTATAACTAGTGTCACAGGAAGGGTTCAAAACATAGACAGTAAGAAGGGTCAGTCTTCTTGTACTTAAGTCGGCATTGTGCCTTTTGTATATAATTCCGATGCAATATCTGTGTTTCTTCGTCAATAAGAAGGTCAGAGGTATACATTAGACCTGATGTGAAGCATCGGAATCTATAACTAGTGTCACAGGAATGGTTCAAAACATAGACAGTAAGAAGAGGCATTCTTCTTGTACTTAGGTCGGCATTGCGCCTTTTGTATTTAATTCCGATGCAATTTACGTGTTTCATCGTCAATACGAAGGTCAGAGGGATACAGTAAACCTGAAGTGAAGCATCGGAATCTATAACTAGTGTCACAGGAATGGTTCAAAACATAGTCAGTAAGAAGAGTCAGTCTTTTTGTACTTAAGTCGGCATTGTGCCTTTTGTATTTAATTCCGAATCAAGTTTCTGTGTTTCATCGTCAATACGTAGGTCAGAGGGATACAGTAAACCTGAAGTGAAGCATCGGTATCTATAACTAGTGTCACAGGATTGGTTCAAAACATAGACAGTAAGAAGGGTCAGTCTTCTTGTACTTAAGTCGGCATTGTGCCTTTTGTATATAATTCCGATGCAATATCTGTGTTTCTTCGTCAATAAAAAGGTCAGAGGGATACATTAGACCTGAAGTGAAGCATCGGAATCTATAACTAGTGTCACAGGAATGGTTCAAAACATAGACAGTAAGAAGAGTCATTCTTCTTATTCTTAGGTCGGCATTGCGCCTTTTGTATTTAATTCGGATGCAATTTCTGTGTTTCATCGTCAACAACACCGTCACAGGGATACAGTAAACCTGAAGTGAAGCATCGGAATCTGTACCTACTGTCACAGGAATGGTTCAAAACATAAACAGTAAGAAGAGTTAGTTTTCTTGTACTTAGGTCGCCATTGTGCCTTTTGTATTTAATTCCGATGCAATTTCTGTGTTTCATCGTCAATAAGAAGGTCAGGGGGATGCAGTAAACCCGAAGTAAAGCATCGGAATCTATAACTAGTGTCACAGGCATGGTTCAAAACATAGACAGTAAGAAGAGTCTGTTTTCTTGTACTTAAGTCGGCATTGTGCCTTTTGTATGTAATTCCGATGCAATTTCTGTGTTTCATCGTCAATAAGAAGGTCAGAGTGATACAGTAAACCTGAAGTGAAGCATCGGAATTTATAACTAGAGTCACAGGAATGGTTCAAAACATAGACAGTAAGAAGTGTCAATTTTCTGGTACTTAAGTCCGCATTGTGCCTTTTCTATTTAATTCCGATGCAATTTCTGTGTTTCGTCGTCAATTAGAAGGTCCAAGGGATACAGTAAACCTGAAGTGAAGCATCGGAAACTAAAACCAGTCTCAGAGGAAAGGTACAAAACATAGAGAGTAAGAAGAGCCAGTCTTCTTGTACATGAGTCTTCATTGTGCCTTTTGTATTTAATTCTGATGAAATTTCTAGCTTCATCGTCAATAAGAAGGGCAGCTGGATACAGTAAACCTGAAGTGAAGTATCGGAATCTATAACTAGTGTCACAGGAATGGTTCAAACATAGACAGAAAGTATAGCCAGTCTTCTTGTACTTGAACCGGCATTGTGCCTTTTGTTTTTAATTCCGATGCAATTTCTGTGTTTCATCGTCAATAAGAAGGTCAGAGGGATCCAGTAAACCTGAAGTGAAGCATCGGAATCTATAACTAGTGTCACAGGAATGGTTCAAAGCATAGACAGTAAGAAGAGTCAGTGTTCTTGTACTGAAGTCGGCATTGTGCCTTTCGTAGTTTATTAAGATGCAATTTCTGTGTTTCATCGTCAATAATAAGGTCAGAGGGATACAGTAAACCTGAAGTGAAGAATCGGAATCTATAAGTAGTGTCACAGGAATGGTTCAAAACATAGACAGTAAGAAGAAGCAGTCTTTTTGTACCTAAGTCGGCATTGTGCCTTTTGTATTTAATTAAGATGCAATTTCTGTATTTCATCGTCAATAAGAAGGTGAAAGGGATACAGTAAACCTGAACTGAAGCATCGGAATCTATAACTAGAGTAACAGGAATGGTTCAAAACATAGACAGTAAGAAGAGTCAGTCTTCTTGTACTTGAGTCGGCATTGTGCCTTTTGTATATAATGCCGATGCAATTTCTGTGTTTCATCGTCAATAAGAATCTCAGAGGGATACAGTAAACCTGAAGTGAAGCATCGGAATCTATAACTAGTGTCACAGGAATGGTTCAAACATAGTCAGTAAGAAGAGCCCGTTTTCTTGTACTAATGTCAGCATTGTGCATTTTGTATTTAATTCCGATGCAATTTCTGTGTTTCATCGACAATACGAAGGTCAGAGGGATACAGTAAACCTAAAGTGAAGCATCGGTATCTGTAACTAGTGTCACAGGAATGGTTCAAAACATAGACAATAAGAAGAGTCAGTCTTTTTGTACTTAAGTCGGCATTGTGCCTTTTGTATGTAATTCCGATGCAATTTCTGTGTTTCATCGTCAATAAGAAGGTCAGAGGGATCCAGTAAACCTGAAGTGAAGCATCGAAATCTATAACTAGTGTCACAGGAATGGTTCAAAACATAGACAGTAAGAAGAGTCAGTGTTCTTGTACTGATGTCGGCATTGTGCCTTTTGTATTTAATTAAGATGCAATTTCTGTGTTTCATCGTCAATAATAATGTCAGAGGGATACAGTAAACCTGAAGTGAAGCATCGGAATCTATAAGTAGTGTCACAGGAATGGTTCAAAACATAGACAGTAAGAAGAAGCAGTCTTCTTGTATTTAAGTCGGCTATGTGCCTTTTGTATTTAATTAAGATGCAATTTCTGTGTTTCATCGTCAATAAGAAGGTGAAAGGGATACAGTAAGCCTGAAGTGAAGCATCGGAATCTATAACTAGAGTCACAGGAATGGTTCAAACATAGACAGTAAGAAGAGTCAGTCTTCTTGTACTTAAGTCGGCATTGTGCCTTTTGTATATAATGCATATGCAATTTCTGTGTTTCATCGTCAATAAGAAGCTCAGAGGGATACAGTAAGCCTGAAGTGAAGCATCGGAATCTATAACTAGTGTCACAGGAATGGTTCAAAACATAGTCAGTAAGAAGAGCCAGTTTTCTTGTACTAATGTCGGCATTGTGCATTTTGTATTTAATTCCGATGCAATTTCTGTGTTTCATCGTCAAAACGAAGGTCAGAGGGATACAGTAAATCTAAAGTGAAGCATCGGAATCTATAACTAGTGTCACAGGAATGGTTCAAAACATAGACAGTAAGAAGAGTCAGTCTTTTTGTACTTAAGTCGGCATTGTGCCTTTTGTATTTAATTCCGAATCACATTTCTGTGTTTCATCGTCAATACATAGGTCAGAGGGATTCAGTAAACCTGAAGTGAAGCATCGGTATCTATAACAAGTGTCACAGGATTGGTTCAAATCATAGACAGTAAGAAGGGTCAGTCTTCTTGTACTTAAGTCGGCATTGTGCCTTTTGTATATAATTCCGATGCAATATCTGTGTTTCTTCGTCAATAAGAAGGTCAGAGGGATACATTAGACCTGAAGTGAAGCATCGGAATCTATAACTAGTGTCACAGGAATGGTTCAAAACATAGACAGTAAGAAGAGGCATTCTTCTTGTACTTAGGTCGGCATTGCGCCTTTTGTATTTACTTCCGATGCAATTTACGTGTTTCATCGTCTATAAGAAGGTCAGAGGGATACAGTAAACCTGAAGTGAAGCATCGGAATCTATAACTAGTGTCACAGGAATGGTTCAAAACATAGACGGTAAGACGAGTCAGTTTTCTTGTACTTAAGTCGGCATTGTGACTTTTGTATTACATTCCGATGCAATTTCTGTGTTTCATCGTCAATAAGAAGATCAGAGGTGTACAGTAAACCTGAAGTGAAGCATTGGAATCTATAACTAGTGTCACAGGAATGGTTCAAATTATAAACAGTAAGAAGAGTTAGTTTTCTTGTACTTAGGTCGGCATTGTGCCTTTTGTATTTAATTCCGATGCAATTTCTGTGTTTCATCGTCAATAAGAAGGTCAGGGGGATACAGGAAACCCGAAGTGAAGCATCGGAATCTATAACTACTGTCACAGGAATGGTTCAAAACATAGACAGTAAGAAGAGTCAGTTTTCTTGTACTTAAGTCGGCATTGTGCCTTTTGTATGTAATTCCGATGCAATTTCTGTGTTTCATCGTCAATAAGGAGGTCAGAGTGATACAGTAAACCTGAAGTGAAGCATCGGAATTTATAACTAGAGTCACAGGAATGGTTCAAAACATAGACAGTAAGAAGTGTCAATTTTCTTCTACTTAAGTACGCATTGTGCCTTTTCTATTTACTTCCGATGCAATTTCTGTGTTTCGTCGTCAATAAGAAGGTCCAAGGGATACAGTAAACCTGAAGTGAAGCATCGGAAACCAAAACCGGTTTCAGAGGAAAGGTACAAAACATAGACAGTAAGAAGAGCCAGTCTTCTTGTACATGAGTCGGCATTGTGCCTTTTGTATTTAATTCCGATGAAATTTCTGTGCTTCATCGTCAATAAGAAGGTCAGCTGGATACAGTAAACCTCATGTGAAGCATCGGAATCTATAACTAGTGTCACTAGAATGGTTCAAAACATAGACAGAAAGTATAGCCAGTCTTCTTGTACTTCAGTCGGCATTGTGCCTTTTGTATTTAATTCCGATGCAATTTCTGTGTTTCATCGTCAATAAGAAGGTCAGAGGGATACAGTAAAACTGAAGTGAAGCATGGGAACGTATAACTAGTGTCACAGGAATGGTTCAAATCATAGACAGTAAGAAGAGTCAGTCTTCTTGTACTTGAGTCGGCATTGTGCCTTTTTTATATAATTCCGATGAATTTTCTGTGTTTGATCGCCAATAAGAAGGTCAGAGGGATACAGTAAACCTGAAGTGAAGCATCGGAATCTATAACTAGTGTCACAGGAAGGGTTCAAAACATAGACAGTAAGAAGGGTCAGTCTTCTTGTACTTAAGTCGGCATTGTGCCTTTTGTATATAATTCCGATGCAATATCTGTGTTTCTTCGTCAATAAGAAGGTCAGAGGTATACATTAGACCTGAAGTGAAGCATCGGAATCTATAACTAGTGTCACAGGAATGGTTCAAAACATAGACAGTAAGAAGAGGCATTCTTCTTGTACTTAGGTCGGCATTGCGCCTTTTGTATTTAATTCCGATGTAATTTACGTGTTTCATCGTCAATACGAAGGTCAGAGGGATACAGTAAACCTGAAGTGAAGCATCGGAATCTATAACTAGTGTCACAGGAATGGTTCAAAACATAGTCAGTAAGAAGAGTCAGTCTTTTTGTACTTAAGTCGGCATTGTGCCTTTTGTATTTAATTCCGAATCAAGTTTCTGTGTTTCATCGTCAATACGTAGGTCAGAGGGATACAGTAAACCTGAAGTGAAGCATCGGTATCTATAACTA
This sequence comes from Schistocerca piceifrons, assembly GCF_021461385.2. Taxonomy (NCBI): domain Eukaryota; kingdom Metazoa; phylum Arthropoda; class Insecta; order Orthoptera; family Acrididae; genus Schistocerca; species Schistocerca piceifrons. The sequence continues at coordinate 34,606 of NW_025728047.1, forward strand.
GTGTCACAGGATTGGTTCAAAACATAGACAGTAAGAAGGGTCAGTCTTCTTGTACTTAAGTCGGCATTGTGCCTTTTGTATATAATTCCGATGCAATATCTGTGTTTCTTCGTCAATAAAAAGGTCAGAGGGATACATTAGACCTGAAGTGAAGCATCGGAATCTATAACTAGTGTCACAGGAATGGTTCAAAACATAGACAGTAAGAAGAGTCATTCTTCTTATTCTTAGGTCGGCATTGCGCCTTTTGTATTTAATTCGGATGCAATTTCTGTGTTTCATCGTCAACAACACCGTCACAGGGATACAGTAAACCTGAAGTGAAGCATCGGAATCTGTACCTACTGTCACAGGAATGGTTCAAAACATAAACAGTAAGAAGAGTTAGTTTTCTTGTACTTAGGTCGCCATTGTGCCTTTTGTATTTAATTCCGATGCAATTTCTGTGTTTCATCGTCAATAAGAAGGTCAGGGGGATGCAGTAAACCCGAAGTAAAGCATCGGAATCTATAACTAGTGTCACAGGCATGGTTCAAAACATAGACAGTAAGAAGAGTCTGTTTTCTTGTACTTAAGTCGGCATTGTGCCTTTTGTATGTAATTCCGATGCAATTTCTGTGTTTCATCGTCAATAAGAAGGTCAGAGTGATACAGTAAACCTGAAGTGAAGCATCGGAATTTATAACTAGAGTCACAGGAATGGTTCAAAACATAGACAGTAAGAAGTGTCAATTTTCTTGTACTTAAGTCCGCATTGTGCCTTTTCTATTTAATTCCGATGCAATTTCTGTGTTTCGTCGTCAATTAGAAGGTCCAAGGGATACAGTAAACCTGAAGTGAAGCATCGGAAACTAAAACCAGTCTCAGAGGAAAGGTACAAAACATAGAGAGTAAGAAGAGCCAGTCTTCTTGTACATGAGTCTTCATTGTGCCTTTTGTATTTAATTCTGATGAAATTTCTAGCTTCATCGTCAATAAGAAGGGCAGCTGGATACAGTAAACCTGAAGTGAAGTATCGGAATCTATAACTAGTGTCACAGGAATGGTTCAAACATAGACAGAAAGTATAGCCAGTCTTCTTGTACTTGAACCGGCATTGTGCCTTTTGTTTTTAATTCCGATGCAATTTCTGTGTTTCATCGTCAATAAGAAGGTCAGAGGGATCCAGTAAACCTGAAGTGAAGCATCGGAATCTATAACTAGTGTCACAGGAATGGTTCAAAGCATAGACAGTAAGAAGAGTCAGTGTTCTTGTACTGAAGTCGGCATTGTGCCTTTTGTAGTTTATTAAGATGCAATTTCTGTGTTTCATCGTCAATAATAAGGTCAGAGGGATACAGTAAACCTGAAGTGAAGAATCGGAATCTATAAGTAGTGTCACAGGAATGGTTCAAAACATAGACAGTAAGAAGAAGCAGTCTTTTTGTACCTAAGTCGGCATTGTGCCTTTTGTATTTAATTAAGATGCAATTTCTGTATTTCATCGTCAATAAGAAGGTGAAAGGGATACAGTAAACCTGAACTGAAGCATCGGAATCTATAACTAGAGTCACAGGAATGGTTCAAAACATAGACAGTAAGAAGAGTCAGTCTTCTTGTACTTAAGTCGGCATTGTGCCTTTTGTATATAATGCATATGCAATTTCTGTGTTTCATCGTCAATAAGAAGCTCAGAGGGATACAGTAAGCCTGAAGTGAAGCATCGGAATCTATAACTAGTGTCACAGGAATGGTTCAAAACATAGTCAGTAAGAAGAGCCAGTTTTCTTGTACTAATGTCGGCATTGTGCATTTTGTATTTAATTCCGATGCAATTTCTGTGTTTCATCGTCAAAACGAAGGTCAGAGGGATACAGTAAATCTAAAGTGAAGCATCGGAATCTATAACTAGTGTCACAGGAATGGTTCAAAACATAGACAGTAAGAAGAGTCAGTCTTTTTGTACTTAAGTCGGCATTGTGCCTTTTGTATTTAATTCCGAATCACATTTCTGTGTTTCATCGTCAATACATAGGTCAGAGGGATTCAGTAAACCTGAAGTGAAGCATCGGTATCTATAACAAGTGTCACAGGATTGGTTCAAATCATAGACAGTAAGAAGGGTCAGTCTTCTTGTACTTAAGTCGGCATTGTGCCTTTTGTATATAATTCCGATGCAATATCTGTGTTTCTTCGTCAATAAGAAGGTCAGAGGGATACATTAGACCTGAAGTGAAGCATCGGAATCTATAACTAGTGTCACAGGAATGGTTCAAAACATAGACAGTAAGAAGAGGCATTCTTCTTGTACTTAGGTCGGCATTGCGCCTTTTGTATTTAATTCCGATGCAATTTACGTGTTTCATCGTCTATAAGAAGGTCAGAGGGATACAGTAAACCTGAAGTGAAGCATCGGAATCTATAACTAGTGTCACAGGAATGGTTCAAAACATAGACGGTAAGACGAGTCAGTTTTCTTGTACTTAAGTCGGCATTGTGACTTTTGTATTACATTCCGATGCAATTTCTGTGTTTCATCGTCAATAAGAAGATCAGAGGTGTACAGTAAACCTGAAGTGAAGCATTGGAATCTATAACTAGTGTCACAGGAATGGTTCAAATTATAAACAGTAAGAAGAGTTAGTTTTCTTGTACTTAGGTCGGCATTGTGCCTTTTGTATTTAATTCCGATGCAATTTCTGTGTTTCATCGTCAATAAGAAGGTCAGGGGGATACAGGAAACCCGAAGTGAAGCATCGGAATCTATAACTACTGTCACAGGAATGGTTCAAAACATAGACAGTAAGAAGAGTCAGTTTTCTTGTACTTAAGTCGGCATTGTGCCTTTTGTATGTAATTCCGATGCAATTTCTGTGTTTCATCGTCAATAAGGAGGTCAGAGTGATACAGTAAACCTGAAGTGAAGCATCGGAATTTATAACTAGAGTCACAGGAATGGTTCAAAACATAGACAGTAAGAAGTGTCAATTTTCTTCTACTTAAGTACGCATTGTGCCTTTTCTATTTACTTCCGATGCAATTTCTGTGTTTCGTCGTCAATAAGAAGGTCCAAGGGATACAGTAAACCTGAAGTGAAGCATCGGAAACCAAAACCGGTTTCAGAGGAAAGGTACAAAACATAGACAGTAAGAAGAGCCAGTCTTCTTGTACATGAGTCGGCATTGTGCCTTTTGTATTTAATTCCGATGAAATTTCTGTGCTTCATCGTCAATAAGAAGGTCAGCTGGATACAGTAAACCTCATGTGAAGCATCGGAATCTATAACTAGTGTCACTAGAATGGTTCAAAACATAGACAGAAAGTATAGCCAGTCTTCTTGTACTTCAGTCGGCATTGTGCCTTTTGTATTTAATTCCGATGCAATTTCTGTGTTTCATCGTCAATAAGAAGGTCAGAGGGATACAGTAAAACTGAAGTGAAGCATGGGAACGTATAACTAGTGTCACAGGAATGGTTCAAATCATAGACAGTAAGAAGAGTCAGTCTTCTTGTACTTGAGTCGGCATTGTGCCTTTTTTATATAATTCCGATGAATTTTCTGTGTTTGATCGCCAATAAGAAGGTCAGAGGGATACAGTAAACCTGAAGTGAAGCATCGGAATCTATAACTAGTGTCACAGGAAGGGTTCAAAACATAGACAGTAAGAAGGGTCAGTCTTCTTGTACTTAAGTCGGCATTGTGCCTTTTGTATATAATTCCGATGCAATATCTGTGTTTCTTCGTCAATAAGAAGGTCAGAGGTATACATTAGACCTGAAGTGAAGCATCGGAATCTATAACTAGTGTCACAGGAATGGTTCAAAACATAGACAGTAAGAAGAGGCATTCTTCTTGTACTTAGGTCGGCATTGCGCCTTTTGTATTTAATTCCGATGCAATTTACGTGTTTCATCGTCAATACGAAGGTCAGAGGGATACAGTAAACCTGAAGTGAAGCATCGGAATCTATAACTAGTGTCACAGGAATGGTTCAAACATAGTCAGTAAGAAGAGTCAGTCTTTTTGTACTTAAGTCGGCATTGTGCCTTTTGTATTTAATTCCGAATCAAGTTTCTGTGTTTCATCGTCAATACGTAGGTCAGAGGGATACAGTAAACCTGAAGTGAAGCATCGGTATCTATAACTAGTGTCACAGGATTGGTTCAAAACATAGACAGTAAGAAGGGTCAGTCTTCTTGTACTTAAGTCGGCATTGTGCCTTTTGTATATAATTCCGATGCAATATCTGTGTTTCTTCGTCAATAAAAAGGTCAGAGGGATACATTAGACCTGAAGTGAAGCATCGGAATCTATAACTAGTGTCACAGGAATGGTTCAAAACATAGACAGTAAGAAGAGTCATTCTTCTTATTCTTAGGTCGGCATTGCGCCTTTTGTATTTAATTCGGATGCAATTTCTGTGTTTCATCGTCAACAACACCGTCACAGGGATACAGTAAACCTGAAGTGAAGCATCGGAATCTGTACCTACTGTCACAGGAATGGTTCAAAACATAAACAGTAAGAAGAGTTAGTTTTCTTGTACTTAGGTCGCCATTGTGCCTTTTGTATTTAATTCCGATGCAATTTCTGTGTTTCATCGTCAATAAGAAGGTCAGGGGGATGCAGTAAACCCGAAGTAAAGCATCGGAATCTATAACTAGTGTCACAGGCATGGTTCAAAACATAGACAGTAAGAAGAGTCTGTTTTCTTGTACTTAAGTCGGCATTGTGCCTTTTGTATGTAATTCCGATGCAATTTCTGTGTTTCATCGTCAATAAGAAGGTCAGAGTGATACAGTAAACCTGAAGTGAAGCATCGGAATTTATAACTAGAGTCACAGGAATGGTTCAAAACATAGACAGTAAGAAGTGTCAATTTTCTTGTACTTAAGTCCGCATTGTGCCTTTTCTATTTAATTCCGATGCAATTTCTGTGTTTCGTCGTCAATTAGAAGGTCCAAGGGATACAGTAAACCTGAAGTGAAGCATCGGAAACTAAAACCAGTCTCAGAGGAAAGGTACAAAACATAGAGAGTAAGAAGAGCCAGTCTTCTTGTACATGAGTCTTCATTGTGCCTTTTGTATTTAATTCTGATGAAATTTCTAGCTTCATCGTCAATAAGAAGGTCCAAGGGATACAGTAAACCTGAAGTGAAGTATCGGAATCTATAACTAGTGTCACAGGAATGGTTCAAACATAGACAGAAAGTATAGCCAGTCTTCTTGTACTTGAACCGGCATTGTGCCTTTTGTTTTTAATTCCGATGCAATTTCTGTGTTTCATCGTCAATACGAAGGTCAGAGGGATCCAGTAAACCTGAAGTGAAGCATCGGAATCTATAACTAGTGTCATAGGAATGGTTCAAAGCATAGACAGTAAGAAGAGTCAGTGTTCTTGTACTGAAGTCGGCATTGTGCCTTTTGTAGTTTATTAAGATGCAATTTCTGTGTTTCATCGTCAATAATAAGGTCAGAGGGATACAGTAAACCTGAAGTGAAGAATCGGAATCTATAAGTAGTGTCACAGGAATGGTTCAAAACATAGACAGTAAGAAGAAGCAGTCTTTTTGTACCTAAGTCGGCATTGTGCCTTTTGTATTTAATTAAGATGCAATTTCTGTATTTCATCGTCAATAAGAAGGTGAAAGGGATACAGTAAACCTGAACTGAAGCATCGGAATCTATAACTAGAGTAACAGGAATGGTTCAAAACATAGACAGTAAGAAGAGTCAGTCTTCTTGTACTTGAGTCGGCATTGTGCCTTTTGTATATAATGCCGATGCAATTTCTGTGTTTCATCGTCAATAAGAATCTCAGAGGGATACAGTTAACCTGAAGTGAAGCATCGGAATCTATAACTAGTGTCACAGGAATGGTTCAAACATAGTCAGTAAGAAGAGCCCGTTTTCTTGTACTAATGTCAGCATTGTGCATTTTGTATTTAATTCCGATGCAATTTCTGTGTTTCATCGACAATACGAAGGTCAGAGGGATACAGTAAACCTAAAGTGAAGCATCGGAATCTGTAACTAGTGTCACAGGAATGGTTCAAAACATAGACAATAAGAAGAGTCAGTCTTTTTGTACTTAAGTCGGCATTGTGCCTTTTGTATTTAATTCCGAATCAAGTTTCTGTGTTTCATCGTCAATACGTAGGTCAGAGGGATACAGTAAACCTGAAGTGAAGCATCGGTATCTATAACTAGTGTCACAGGATTGGTTCAAAACATAGACAGTAAGAAGGGTCAGTCTTCTTGTACTTAAGTCGGCATTGTGCCTTTTGTATATAATTCCGATGCAATATCTGTGTTTCATCGTCAATAAGAAGGTCAGAGGGATACAGTAAAACTGAAGTGAAGCATGGGAAACTATAACTAGTGTCACAGGAATGGTTCAAATCATAGACAGTAAGAAGAGTCAGTCTTCTTGTACTTGAGTCGGCATTGTGCCTTTTGTATTTAATTCCGACGAATTTTCTGTGTTTGATCGTCAATAAGAAGGTCAGAGGGATACAGTAAACCTGAAGTGAAGCATCGGAATCTATAACTAGTGTCACAGGAAAGGTTCAAAACATAGACAGTAAGAAGGGTCAGTCTTCTTGTACTTAAGTCGGCATTGTGCCTTTTGTATATAATTCCGATGCAATATCTGTGTTTCTTCGTCAATAAGTAGGTCAGAGGGATACATTAGACCTGAAGTGAAGCATCGGAATCTATAACTAGTGTCACAGGAATGGTTCAAAACATAGACAGTAAGAAGAGGCATTCTTCTTGTACTTAGGTCGGCATTGCGCCTTTTGTATTTAATTCCGATTCAATTTACGTGTTTCATCGTCTATAAGAAGGTCAGAGGGATCCAGTAAACCTGAAGTGAAGCATCGGAATCTATAACTAGTGTCACAGGAATGGTTCAAAACATAGACAGTAAGAAGAGTCAGTGTTCTTGTACTGAAGTCGGCATTGTGCCTTTTGTATTTAATTAAGATGCAATTTCTGTGTTTCATCGTCAATAATAAGGTCAGAGGGATACAGTAAACCTGAAGTGAAGCATCGGAATCTATAAGTAGTGTCACAGGAATGGTTCAAAACATAGACAGTAAGAAGAAGCAGTCTTCTTGTACTTAAGTCGGCATTGTGCCTTTTGTATTTAACTAAGATGCAATTTCTGTGTTTCATCGTCAATAAGAAGGTGAAAGGGATACAGTAAACTTGAAGTGAAGCATCGGAATCTATAACTAGAGTCACAGGAATGGTTCAAAACATAGACAGTAAGAAGAGTGTCATCTTGTACTTAAGTCGGCATTGTGCCTTTTGTATGTAATTCCGATGCAATTTCTGTGTTTCATCGTCAATAAGGAGGTCAGAGTGATACAGTAAACCTGAAGTGAAGCATCGGAATTTATAACTAGAGTCACAGGAATGGTTCAAAACATAGACAGTAAGAAGTGACAATTTTCTTCTACTTAAGTCCGCATTGTGCCTTTTCTATATACTTCCGATGCAATTTCTGTGTTTCGTCGTCAATAAGAAGTTCCAAGGGATACAGTAAACCTGAAGTGAAACATCAGAAACTAAAACCGGTTTCAGAGGAAAGGTACAAAACATAGACAGTAAGAAGAGCCAGTCTTCTTGTACATGAGTCGGCATTGTGCCTTTTGTATTTAATTCCGATGAAATTTCTGTGCTTCGTCGTCAATAAGAAGGTCAGCTGGATACAGTAAACCCGAAGTAAAGCATCGGAATCTATAACTAGTGTCACAGGAATGGTTCAAAACATAGACAGTAAGAAGAGTCTGTTTTCTTGTACTTAAGTCGGCATTGTGCCTTTTGTATGTAATTCCGATGCAATTTCTGTGTTTCATCGTCAATAAGAAGGTCAGAGTGATACAGTAAACCTGAAGTGAAGCATCGGAATTTATAACTCGAGTCACAGGAATGGTTCAAAACATAGACAGTAAGAAGTGTCAATTTTCTTGTACTTAAGTCCGCATTGTGCCTTTTCTATTTAATTCCGATGCAATTTCTGTGTTTCGTCGTCAATAAGAAGGTCCAAGGGATACAGTAAACCTGAAGTGAAGCATCGGAAACTAAAACCAGTCTCAGAGGAAAGGTACAAAACATAGAGAGTAAGAAGAGCCAGTCTTCTTGTACATGAGTCTTCATTGTGCCTTTTGTATTTAATTCTGATGAAATTTCTGTGCTTCATCGTCAATAAGAAGGGCAGCTGGATACAGTAAACCTGAAGTGAAGTATCGGAATCTATAACTAGTGTCACAGGAATGGTTCAAACATAGACAGAAAGTATAGCCAGTCTTCTTGTACTTGAACCGGCATTGTGCCTTTTGTTTTTAATTCCGATGCAATTTCTGTGTTTCATCGTCAATAAGAAGGTCAGAGGGATCCAGTAAACCTGAAGTGAAGCATCGGAATCTATAACTAGTGTCACAGGAATGGTTCAAAGCATAGACAGTAAGAAGAGTCAGTGTTCTTGTACTGAAGTCGGCATTGTGCCTTTTGTATTTTATTAAGATGCAATTTCTGTGTTTCATCGTCAATAATAAGGTCAGAGGGATACAGTAAACCTGAAGTGAAGAATCGGAATCTATAAGTAGTGTCACAGGAATGGTTCAAAACATAGACAGTAAGAAGAAGCAGTCTTTTTGTACCTAAGTCGGCATTGTGCCTTTTGTATTTAATTAAGATGCAATTTCTGTATTTCATCGTCAATAAGAAGGTGAAAGGGATACAGTAAACCTGAACTGAAGCATCGGAATCTATAACTAGAGTAACAGGAATGGTTCAAAACATAGACAGTAAGAAGAGTCAGTCTTCTTGTACTTAAGTCGGCATTGTGCCTTTTGTATATAATGCCGATGCAATTTCTGTGTTTCATCGTCAAGAAGAATCTCAGAGGGATACAGTAAACCTGAAGTGAAGCATCGGAATCTATAACTAGTGTCACAGGAATGGTTCAAACATAGTCAGTAAGAAGAGCCCGTTTTCTTGTACTAATGTCGGCATTGTGCATTTTGTATTTAATTCCGATGCAATTTCTGTGTTTCATCGACAATACGAAGGTCAGAGGGATACAGTAAACCTAAAGTGAAGCATCGGAATCTGTAACTAGTGTCACAGGAATGGTTCAAAACATAGACAATAAGAAGAGTCAGTCTTTTTGTACTTAAGTCGGCATTGTGCCTTTTGTATTTAATTCCGAATCAAGTTTCTGTGTTTCATCGTCAATACGTAGGTCAGAGGGATACAGTAAACCTGAAGTGAAGCATCGGTATCTATAACTAGTGTCACAGGATTGGTTCAAAACATAGACACTAAGAAGGGTCAGTCTTCTTGTACTTAAGTCGGCATTGTGATTTTGTATATAATTCCGATGCAATATCTGTGCTTCATCGTCAATAAGAAGGTCAGAGGGATACAGTAAAACTGAAGTGAAGCATGGGAAACTATAACTAGTGTCACAGGAATGGTTCAAATCATAGACAGTAAGAAGAGTCAGTCTTCTTGTACTTGAGTCGGCATTGTGCCTTTTGTATTTAATTCCGACGAATTTTCTGTGTTTGATCGTCAATAAGAAGGTCAGAGGGATACAGTAAACCTGAAGTGAAGCATCGGAATCTATAACTAGTGTCACAGGAAAGGTTCAAAACATAGACAGTAAGAAGGGTCAGTCTTCTTGTACTTAAGTCGGCATTGTGCCTTTTGTATATAATTCCCATGCAATATCTGTGTTTCTTCGTCAATAAGTAGGTCAGAGGGATACATTAGACCTGAAGTGAAGCATCGGAATCTATAACTAGTGTCACAGGAATGGTTCAAAACATAGACAGTAAGAAGAGGCATTCTTCTTGTACTTAGGTCGGCATTGCGCCTTTTGTATTTAATTCCGATTCAATTTACGTGTTTCATCGTCAATAAGAAGGTCAGAGGGATTTAGTAAACCGGAAGTGAAGCATCGGAATCTATAACTAGTGTCACAGGAATGGTTCAAAACATAGACAGTAAGAAGAGTCAGTGTTCTTGTACTGAAGTCGGCATTGTGCCTTTTGTATTTAATTAAGATGCAATTTCTGTGTTTCATCGTCAATAATAAGGTCAGAGGGATACAGTAAACCTGAAGTGAAGCATCGGAATCTATAAGTAGTGTCACAGGAATGGTTCAAAACATAGACAGTAAGAAGAAGCAGTCTTCTTGTACTTAAGTCGGCATTGTGCCTTTTGTATTTAATTAAGATGCAATTTCTGTGTTTCATCGTCAATAAGAAGGTGAAAGGGATACAGTAAACTTGAAGTGAAGCATCGGAATCTATAACTAGAGTCACAGGAATGGTTCAAAACATAGACAGTAAGAAGAGTCAGTCATCTTGTACTTAAGTCGGCATTGTGCCTTTTGTATGTAATTCCGATGCAATTTCTGTGTTTCATCGTCAATAAGGAGGTCAGAGTGATACAGTAAACCTGAAGTGAAGCATCGGAATTTATAACTAGAGTCACAGGAATGGTTCAAAACATAGACAGTAAGAAGTGACAATTTTCTTCTACTTAAGTCCGCATTGTGCCTTTTCTATATACTTCCGATGCAATTTCTGTGTTTCGTCGTCAATAAGAAGTTCCAAGGGATACAGTAAACCTGAAGTGAAACATCGGAAACTAAAACCGGTTTCAGAGGAAAGGTACAAAACATAGACAGTAAGAAGAGCCAGTCTTCTTGTACATGAGTCGGCATTGTGCCTTTTGTATTTAATTCCGATGAAATTTCTGTGCTTCGTCGTCAATAAGAAGGTCAGCTGGATACAGTAAACCTGAAGTGTAGCATCGGAATCTATAACTAGTGTCACTAGAATGGTTCAAAACATAGACAGAAAGTATAGCCAGTCTTCTTGTACTTCAGTCGGCATTGTGCCTTTTGTATTTAATTCCGATGCAATATCTGTGATTCTTCGTCAATAAGAAGGTCAGAGGGATACATTAGACCTGAAGTGAAGCATCGGAATCTATAACTAGTGTCACAGGAATGGTTCAAAACATAGACAGTAAGAAGAGGCATTCTTCTTGTACTTAGGTCGGCATTGCGCCTTTTGTATTTAATTCCGATGCAATTTACGTGTTTCTTCGTCAATAAGAAGGTCAGAGGGATCCAGTAAACCTGAAGTGAAGCATGGGAACCTATAACTAGTGTCACAGGAATGGTTCAAATCATAGACAGTAAGAAGAGTCAGTCTTCTTGTACTTGAGTCGGCATTGTGCCTTTTGTATTTAATTCCGATGAATTTTCTGTGTTTGATCGTCAATAAGAAGGTCAGAGGGATACAGTAAACCTGAAGTGAAGCATCGGAATCTATAACTAGTGTCACAGGAAGGGTTCAAAACATAGACAGTAAGAAGGGTCAGTCTTCTTGTACTTAAGTCGGCATTGTGCCTTTTGTATATAATTCCGATGCAATATCTGTGTTTGATCGTCAATAAGATGGTCAGAGGGATACAGTAAACCTGAAGTGAAGCATCGGAATCTATAACTAGTGTCACAGGAAGGGTTCAAAACATAGACAGTAAGAAGGGTCAGTCTTCTTGTACTTAAGTCGGCATTGTGCCTTTTGTATATAATTCCGATGCATTATCTGCGTTTCTTCGTCAATAAGAAGGTCAGAGGGATACATTAGACCTGAAGTGAAGCATCGGAATCTATAACTAGTGTCACAGAAATGGTTCAAAACATAGACAGTAAGAAGAGGCTTTCTTCTTGTACTTAGGTCGGCATTGCGCCTTTTGTATTTAATTCCGATGCAATTTACGTGTTTCATCGTCAATAAGAAGGTCAGAGGGATCCAGTAAACCTGAAGTGAAGCATCGGAATCTATAACTAGTGTCACAGGAATGGTACAAAGCATAGACAGTAAGAAGAGTCAGTGTTCTTGTACTGAAGTCGTCATTGTGCCTTTTGTATTTTATTAAGATGCAATTTCTTTGTTTCATCGTCAATAATAAGGTCAGAGGGATACAGTAAACCTGAAGTGAAGAATCGGAATCCATAAGTAGTGTCACAGGAATGGTTCAAAACATAGACAGTAAGAAGAAGCAGTCTTTTTGTACCTAAGTCGGCATTGTGCCTTTTGTATTTAATTAAGATGCAATTTCTGTGTTTCATCGTCAATAAGAAGGTGAAAGGGATACAGTAAACCTGAAGTGAAGCATCGGAATCTATAACTAGAGTTACAGGAATGGTTCAAAACATAGACAGTAAGAAGAGTCAGTCTTCTTGTACTTAAGTCGGCATTGTGCCTTTTGTATATAATGCCGATGCAATTTCTGTGTTTCATCGTCAATAAGAAGCTCAGAGGGATACAGTAAACCTGAAGTGAAGCATCGGAATCTATAACTAGTGTCACAGGAATGGTTCAAACATAGTCAGTAAGAAGAGCCCGTTTTCTTGTACTAATGTCGGCATTCTGCATTTTGTATTTAATTCCGATGCAATTTCTGTGTTTCATCGTCAATACGAAGGTCAGAGGGATACAGTAAACCTAAAGTGAAGCATCGGAATCTAAAACTAGTGTCACAGGAATGGTTCAAAACATAGACAGTAAGAAGAGTCAGTCTTTTTGTACTTAAGTCGGCATTGTGCCATTTGTATTTAATTCCGAATCAAATTTCTGTGTTTCATCGTCAATACGTAGGTCAGAGGGATACAGTAAACCTGAAGTGAAGCATCGGTATCTATAACTAGTCTCACAGGATTGGTTCAAAACATAGACAGTAAGAAGGGTCAGGCTTCTTGTACTTAAGTCGGCATTGTGCCTTTTGTATATAATTCCGATGCAATATCTGTGTTTCTTCGTCAATAAAAAGGTCAGAGGGATACATTAGACCTGAAGTGAAGCATCGGAATCTATAACTAGTGTCACAGGAATGGTTCAAAACATAGACAGTAAGAAGAGTCATTCTTCTTGTTCTTAGGTCGGCATTGCGCCTTTTGTATTTAATTCGGATGCAATTTACGTGTTTCATCGTCAATAAGAAGGTCAGAGGGATACAGTAAACCTGAAGTGAAGGATCGGAATCTATAACTAGTGTCACAGGAATGGTTCAAAACATAGACGGTAAGAAGAGTCAGTTTTCTTGTACTTAAGTCGTCATTGTGCCTTTTGTATTTCATTCCGATGCAATTTCTGTGTTTCATCGTCAACAACACCGTCACAGGGATACACTAAACCTGAAGTGAAGCATCGGAATCTGTACCTACTGTCACAGGAATGGTTCAAAACATAAACAGTAAGAAGAGTTAGTTTTCTTGTACTTAAGTCGGCATTGTGCCTTTTGTATGTAATTCCGATGCAATTTCTGTGTTTCATCGTCAATAAGAACGTCAGAGTGATACAGTAAACCAGAAGTGAAGCATCGGAATTTATAACTAGAGTCACAGGAATGGTTCAAAACATAGACAGTAAGAAGTGTCAATTTTCTTGTACTTAAGTCCGCATTGTGCCTTTTCTTTTTAATTCCGATGCAATTTCTGTGTTTCGTCGTCAATAAGAAGGTCCAAGGGATACAGTAAACCTGAAGTGAAGCATCGGAAACTAAAACCGGTCTCAGAGGAAAGGTACAAAACATAGACAGTAAGAAGAGCCAGTCTTCTTGTACATGAGTCTTCATTGTGCCTTTTGTATTTAATTCTGATGAAATTTCTGTGCTTCATCGTCAATAAGAAGGTCAGCTGGATACAGTAAACCTGAAGTGAAGTATCGGAATCTATAACTAGTGTCACAGGAATGGTTCAAAACATAGACAGAAAGTATAGCCAGTCTTCTTGTACTTGAACCGGCATTGTGCCTTTTGTTTTTAATTCCGATGCAATTTCTGTGTTTCATCGTCAATAAGAAGGTCAGAGGGATACAGTAAAACTGAAGTGAAGCATGGGAACCTATAACTAGTGTCACAGGAATGGTTCAAATCATAGACAGTAAGAAGAGTCAGTCTTCTTGTACTTGAGTCGGCATTGTGCCTTTTGTATTTAATTCCGACGAATTTTCTGTGTTTGATCGTCAATATGAAGGTCAGAGGGATACAGTAAACCTGAAGTGAAGCATCGGAATCTATAACTAGTGTCACAGGAAAGGTTCAAAACATAGACAGAAAGAAGGGTCAGTCTTCTTGTACTTAAGTCGGCATTGTGCCTTTTGTATATAATTTCGATGCAATATCTGTGTTTCTTCGTCAATAAGTAGGTCAGAGGGATACATTAGACCTGAAGTGAAGCATCGGAATCTATAACTAGTGTCACAGGAATGGTTCAAAACGTAGACAGTAAGAATAGGCATTCTTCTTGTACTTAGGTCGGCATTGCGCCTTTTGTATTTAATTCCGATTCAATTTACGTGTTTCATCGTCAATAAGAAGGTCAGAGGGATCCAGTAAACCCGAAGTGAAGCATCGGAATCTATAACTAGTGTCACAGGAATGGTTCAAAACATAGACAGTAAGAAGAGTCAGTGTTCTTGTACTGAAGTCGGCATTGTGCCTTTTGTATTTAATTAAGATACAATTTCTGTGTTTCATCGTCAATAATAAGGTCAGAGGGATACAGTAAACCTGAAGTGAAGCATCGGAATCTATAAGTAGTGTCACAGGAATGGTTCAAAACATAGACAGTAAGAAGAAGCAGTCTTCTTGTACTTAAGTCGGCTTTGTGCCTTTTGTATTTAATTAAGATGCAATTTCTGTGTTTCATCGTCAATTAGAAGGTGAAAGGGATACAGTAAACTTGAAGTGAAGCATCGGAATCTATAACTAGAGTCACAGGAATGGTTCAAAACATAGAGAGTAAGAAGAGTCAGTCTTCTTGTACTTAAGTCGGCATTGTGCCTTTCGTATATAATGCCGATGCAATTTCTGTGTTTCATCGTCAATAAGAAGCTCAGAGGGATACAGTAAACCTGAAGTGAAGCATCGGAATCTATATCTAGTGTCACAGGAATGGTGCAAAACATATTCAGTAAGAAGAGCCAGTTTTCTTGTACTAATGTCGGCATTGTGCATTTTGTATTTAATTCCGATGCAATTTCTGTGTTTCATCGTCAATACGAAGGTCAGAGGGATACAGTAAACCTAAAGTGAAGCATCGGAATCTATAACTAGTGTCACAGGAATGGTTCAAAACATAGACAGTAAGAAGAGTCAGTCTATTTGTACTTAAGTCGGCATTGTGCCTTTTGTATTTAATTCCGAATCAAATTTCTGTGTTTCATCGTCAAAACGTAGGTCAGAGGGATACAGTAAACCTGAAGTGAAGCATCGGTATCTATAACTAGTGTCACATGATTGGTTCAAAACATAGACAGTAAGAAGGGTCAGTCTTCTTGTACTTAAGTCGGCATTGTGCCTTTTGTATATAATTGCGATGCAATATCTGTGTTTCTTCGTCAATAAGAAGGTCAGAGGGATACATTAGACCTGAAGTGAAGCATCGGAATCTATAACTAGTGTCACAGAAATGGTTCAAAACATACACAGTAAGAAGAGGCATTCTTCTTGTACTTAGGTCGGCATTGCGCCTTTTGTACTTAATTCCGATGCAATTTACGTGTTTCATCGTCAATAAGAAGGTCAGAGGGATACAGTAAACCTGAAGTGAAGCAACGGAATCTATAACTAGTGTCACAGGAATGGTTCAAAACATAGACGGTAAGAAGAGTCAGTTTTCTTGTACGTAAGTCGGCATTGTGCCCTTTGTATTTCATTCCGATGCAATTTCTGTGTTTCATCGTCAATAACAAGGTCACAGGGATACAGTAAACCTGAAGTGAAGCATCGGAATCTGTACCTAGTGTCACAGGAATGGTTCAAACATAAACAGTAAGAAGAGTTAGTTTTCTTGTACTTAGGTCGGCATTGTGCCTTTTGTATTTAATTCCGATGCAATTTCTGTGTTTCATCGTCAATAAGAAGGTCAGAGGGATACAGTAAAACTGAAGTGAAGCATGGGAACCTATAACTAGTGTCACAGGAATGGTTCAAATCATAGACAGTAAGAAGAGTCAGTCTTCTTGTACTTGAGTCGGCATTGTGCCTTTTGTATTTAATTTCGATGAATTTTCTGTGTTTGATCGTCAATAAGAAGGTCAGAGGGATACAGTAAACCTGAAGTGAAGCATCGGAATCTATAACTAGTGTCACAGGAAGGGTTCAAAGCATTGACAGTAAGAAGAGTCAGTCATCTTGTACATAAGTCGGCATAGTGCCTTTTGTATATAATTCCGATTCAATTTCTGTGTTTCATCGTCAATACGAAGCTCACAGGGATACAGTAAACCTGAAGTGTAGCATCGGAATCTATAACTAGTGTCACAGGAATGGTTCAAAACATAGTCAGTAAGAAGAGTCACTCTTCTTGTACTTAAGTCCGCATTGTGCCTTTTGTGTTTAATTCCGATGAATATCGGTGTTTCTTCGTCAATGAGAAGGACAGAGGGATACAGTAAACATGAAGTGAGGCATCGGAATCTATAAGTAGTGTCACAGGAATGGTTTAAATCATAGGCAGTAAGAAGAAGCAGTCTTCTTGTACTTAAGTCGCATTGTGCCTTTTTTTATTTAATTAAGATGCAATTTCTGTGTTTCATCGTCAATAAGAAGCTCAGAGGAATACAGTAAAGCTGAAGTGATGCATCTGAATCTATAACTAGTGGCATAGGAATATTTCAAAACATAGTCAGTAAGAAGAGTCAGTTTTTCTTGTACTTAAGTCGGCATTGGTGTCTTTTGTATTTAATTCCGATGCAATTTCTGTGTTTCATCGTCAATAAGAAGGTCAGAGGGATTCAGTGAACCTGAAGTGAAGCATCGGAATCTATATTTAGTGTCACAGGAATGGTTCAAAAGCATAGACAGTAAGAAGAGTCAGTCATTTTGTACTTAAGTCGGCATTGTGCCTTTTGTAATTAATTCCGATGCAATTTCTGTGTTTCATTGTCAATAAGAGGTCACAGGGATACAGTAAACCTGAAGTGAAGCATCGGAAACTATAACTAGTGTCACAGGAATGGTTCGAAACATAAACAGTAAGAAGAGTCAGTTTTCTTGTACTTAGGTCGGCATTGTGCCATTTGTATTTAATTCCGATTCGATTTCTGTGTTTCATCGTCAATAAGAAGGTCAGAGGGATACAGCAAACCTGAAGTGAAGCATCGGTATCTATAACTGGTGTCACAGGAATGGTTCAAAACATAGACAGTAAGAAGAGTCAGTTTTCTTGTACTGAAGTTGGCATTGGGCCTTTAGTATAAAATTACGATGCAATTTCTGTGTTTCATCGTCAATAAGAAGGTCAGAGGGGATACAGTAAACCTGAAGTGAAGCATCGGAATCTATAACTAGTGTCACAGAAATGGTTTAAATCATAGACAGTAAGAAGGGCCAGTCGACTTGTACTTGGGTCGGCATTGTGATTTTTGTATTTAATTCCGATGCAATTTCTGTGATTCATCGTCAATAAGAAGGTCAGAGGGGTCCAGTAAACTGAAGTGAAGCATCGGAATCTATAACTATGTGTCACAGGAATGGTTCAAAACATAGACAGTAAGAAGAGTCCAGTGTTCTAGTACTGAAGTCGGCATTGTGCCTTTTGTACTTAATTAAGATGCAATTTCTGTGTTTCATCGTCAATAATATGGTCAGAGGGATACAGTAAACCTGTAGTGAAGCATCGGAATCTATAAGTAGTGTCACAGGAATGGTTCAAAACATAGACAGTAAGAAGGAGCAGTCTTCTTGTACTTAAGTCGGCATTGTGCCTTTTGTATTTAATTAAGATGCAATTTTCTGTGTTTCATCGTCAATAAGAAGGTGAAAGGGGATACAGTAAACCTGAAGTGAAGCATCGGAATCTATAACTAGAGTTACAGGAATGGTTCAAAACATAGACAGTAAGAAGAGTCAGTCTTCTTGTACTTAAGTCGGCATTGTGCCTTTTGTATATAATGCCGATGCAATTTCTGTGTTTCATCGTCAATAAGAAGCTCAGAGGGATACAGTAAACCTGAAGTGAAGCATCGGAATCTATAACTAGTGTCACAGGAATGGTTCAACATAGTCAGTAAGAAGAGCCCGTTTTCTTGTACTAATGTCGGCATTGTGCATTTTGTATTTAATTCCGATGCAATTTCTGTGTTTCATCGTCAATACGAAGGTCAGAGGGATACAGTAAACCTAAAGTGAAGCATCGGAATCTAAAACTAGTGTCACAGGAATGGTTCAAAACATAGACAGTAAGAAGAGTCAGTCTTTTTGTACTTAAGTCGGCATTGTGCCATTTGTATTTAATTCCGAGTCAAATTTCTGTGTTTCATCGTCAATACGTAGGTCAGAGGGATACAGTAAACCTGAAGTGAAGCATCGGTATCTATAACTAGTGTCACAGGATTGGTTCAAAACATAGACAGTAAGAAGGGTCAGTCTTCTTGTACTTAAGTCGGCATTGTGCCTTTTGTATATAATTCCGATGCAATATCTGTGTTTCTTTGTCAATAAAAAGGTCAGAGGGATACATTAGACCTGAAGTGAAGCATCGGAATCTATAACTAGTGTCACAGGAATGGTTCAAAACATAGACGGTAAGAAGAGTCAGTTTTCTTGTACTTAAGTCGTCATTGTGCCTTTTGTATTTCATTCCGATGCAATTTCTGTGTTTCATCGTCAACAACACCGTCACAGGGATACACTAAACCTGAAGTGAAGCATCGGAATCTGTACCTACTGTCACAGGAATGGTTCAAAACATAAACAGTAAGAAGAGTTAGTTTTCTTGTACTTAGGTCGCCATTGTGCCTTTTGTATGTAATTCCGATGCAATTTCTGTGTTTCATCGTCAATAAGAACGTCAGAGTGATACAATAAACCAGAAGTGAAGCATCGGAATTTATAACTAGAGTCACAGGAATGGTTCAAAACATAGACAGTAAGAAGTGTCAATTTTCTTGTACTTAAGTCCGCATTGTGCCTTTTCTTTTTAATTCCGATGCAATTTCTGTGTTTCGTCGTCAATAAGAAGGTCCAAGGGATACAGTAAACCTGAAGTGAAGCATCGGAAACTAAAACCGGTCTCAGAGGAAAGGTACAAAACATAGACAGTAAGAAGAGCCAGTCTTCTTGTACATGAGCCTTCATTGTGCCTTTTGTATTTAATTCTGATGAAATTTCTGTGCTTCATCGTCAATAAGAAGGTCAGCTGGATACAGTAAACCTGAAGTGAAGTATCGGAATCTATAACTAGTGTCACAGGAATGGTTCAAACATAGACAGAAAGTATAGCCACTCTTCTTGTACTTGAACCGGCATTGTGCCTTTTGTTTTTAATTCCGATGCAATTTCTGTGTTTCATCGTCAATAAGAAGGTCAGAGGGATACAGTAAAACTGAAGTGAAGCATGGGAACCTATAACTAGTGTCACAGGAATGGTTCAAATCATAGACAGTAAGAAGAGTCAGTCTTCTTGTACTTGAGTCGGCATTATGCCTTTTGTATTTAATTCCGACGAATTTTCTGTGTTTGATCGTCAATACGAAGGTCAGAGGGATACAGTAAACCTAAAGTGAAGCATCGGAATCTATAACTAGTGTCACAGGAAAGGTTCAAAACATAGACAGAAAGAAGGGTCAGTCTTCTTGTACTTAAGTCGGCATTGTGCCTTTTGTATATAATTCCGATGCAATATCTGTGTTTCTTCGTCAATAAGTAGGTCAGAGGGATACATTAGACCTGAAGTGAAGCATCGGAATCTATAACTAGTGTCACAGGAACGGTTCAAAACATAGACAGTAAGAATAGGCATTCTTCTTGTACTTAGGTCGGCATTGCGCCTTTTGTATTTAATTCCGATTCAATTTACGTGTTTCATCGTCAATAAGAAGGTCAGAGGGATCCAGTAAACCTGAAATGAAGCATCGGAATCTATAACTAGTGTCACAGGAATGGTTCAAAACATAGACAGTAAGAAGAGTCAGTGTTTTTGTACTGAGGTCGGCATTGTGCCTTTTGTATTTAATTAAGATGCAATTTCTGTGTTTCATCGTCAATAATAAGGTCAGAGGGATCCAGTAAACCTGAAATGAAGCATCGGAATCTATAACTAGTGTCACAGGAATGGTTCAAAACATATTCAGTAAGAAGAGCCAGTTTTCTTGTACTAATGTCGGCATTGTGCATTTTGTATTTAATTCCGATGCAATTTCTGTGTTTCATCGTCAATACGAAGGTCAGAGGGATACAGTAAACCTAAAGTGAAGCATCGGAATCTATAACTAGTGTCACAGGAATGGTTCAAAACATAGACAGTAAGAAGAGTCAGTCTATTTGTACTTAAGTCGGCATTGTGCCTTTTGTATTTAATTCCGAATCAAATTTCTGTGTTTCATCGTCAAAACGTAGGTCAGAGGGATACAGTAAACCTGAAGTGAAGCATCGGTATCTATAACTAGTGTCACATGATTGGTTCAAAACATGGACAGTAAGAAGGGTCAGTCTTCTTGTACTTAAGTCGGCATTGTGCCTTTTGTATATAATTCCGATGCAATATCTGTGTTTCTTCGTCAATAAGAAGGTCAGAGGGATACATTAGACCTGAAGTGAAGCATCGGAATCTATAACTAGTGTCACAGAAATGGTTCAAAACATACACAGTAAGAAGAGGCATTCTTCTTGTACTTAGGTCGGCATTGCGCCGTTTGTATTTAATTCCGATGCAATTTACGTGTTTCATCGTCAATAAGAAGGTCAGAGGGATACAGTAAACCTGAAGTGAAGCAACGGAATCTATAACTAGTGTCACAGGAATGGTTCAAAACATAGACGGTAAGAAGAGTCAGTTTTCTTGTACGTAAGTCGGCATTGTGCCCTTTGTATTTCATTCCGATGCAATTTCTGTGTTTCATCGTCAATAACAAGGTCACAGGGATACAGTAAACCTGAAGTGAAGCATCGGAATCTGTACCCAGTGTCACAGGAATGGTTCAAACATAAACAGTAAGAAGAGTTAGTTTTCTTGTACTTAGGTCGGCATTGTGCCTTTTGTATTTAATTCCGAAGCAAATTCTGTGTTTCATCGTCAATAAGAAGGTCAGAGAGATACAGTAAAACTGAAGTGAAGCATGGGAACCTATAACTAGTGTCACAGGAATGGTTCAAATCATAGACAGTAAGAAGAGTCAGTCTTCTTGTACTTGAGTCGGCATTGTGCCTTTTGTATTTAATTTCGATGAATTTTCTGTGTTTGATCGTCAATAAGAAGGTCAGAGGGATACAGTAAACCTGAAGTGAAGCATCGGAATCTATAACTAGTGTCACAGGAAGGGTTCAAAGCATTGACAGTAAGAAGAGTCAGTCATCTTGTACATAAGTCGGCATAGTGCCTTTTGTATATAATTCCGATGCAATTTCTGTGTTTCATCGTCAATACGAAGCTCACAGGGATACAGTAAACCTGAAGTGAAGCATCGGAATCTGTAACTAGTGTCACAGGAATGGTTCAAAACATGGTCAGTAAGAAGAGTCACTCTTCTTGTACTTAAGTCCGCATTGTGCCTTTAGTGTTTAATTCCGATGAATATCAGTGTTTCTTCGTCAATGAGAAGGACAGAGGGATACAGTAAACATGAAGTGAAGCATCGGAATCTATAAGTAGTGTCACAGGAATGGTTTAAATCATAGGCAGTAAGAAGAAGCAGTCTTCTTGTACTTAAGTCGGCATTGTGCCTTTTTTATTTAATTAAGATGCAATTTCTGTGTTTCATCGTCATTAAAAAGGTGAAAGGGATACAGTAAACCTGAAGTGAAGCATCGCAATCTATAACTAGTGTCACAGGAATGATTCAAACATAGACAGTAAGAAGAATCAGTCTTCTTGTACTTAAGTCGGCATTGTGCCTTTAGTATATAATTCTGATGCAATTTCTGTGTTTCATCGTCAATAAGAAGCTCAGAGGAATACAGTAAAGCTGAAGTGATGCATCTGAATCTATAACTAGTGGCACAGGAATATTTCAAAACATAGTCAGTAAGAAGAGTCAGTTTTCTTGTACTTAAGTCGGCATTGTGTCTTTTGTATTTAATTCCGATGCAATTTCTGTGTTTCATCGTCAATAAGAAGGTCAGAGGGATACAGTGAACCTGAAGTGAAGCATCGGAATCTATATTTAGTGTCACAGGAATGGTTCAAAACATAGACAGTAAGAAGAGTCAGTCATTTTGTACTTAAGTCGGCATTGTGCCTTTTGTAATTAATTCCGATGCAATTTCTGTGTTTCATTGTCAATAAGAAGGTCACAGGGATACAGTAAACCTGAAGTGAAGCATCGGAAACTATAACTAGTGTCACAGGAATGGTTCGAAACATAAACAGTAAGAAGAGTCAGTTTTCTTGTACTTAGGTCTTCATTGTGCCACTTGTATTTAATTCCGATTCGATTTCTGTGTTTCATCGTCAATAAGAAGGTCAGAGGGATACAGCAAGCCTGAAGTGAAGCATCGGTATCTATAACTGGTGTCACAGGAATGGTTCAAAACATAGACAGTTAGAAGAGTCAGTTTTCTTGTACTGAAGTTGGCATTGGGCCTTTAGTATAAAATTACGATGCAATTTCTGTGTTTCATCGTCAATAAGAAGGTCAGAGGGATACAGTAAACCTGAAGTGAAGCATCGGAATCTATAACTAGTGTCACAGAAATGGTTTAAATCATAGACAGTAAGAAGGGCTAGTCGACTTGTACTTGGGTCGGCATTGTGATTTTTGTATTTAATTCCGATGCAATTTCTGTGATTCATCGTCAATAAGAAGGTCAGAGGGATCCAGTAAACCTGAAGTGAAGCATCGGAATCTATAACTAGTGTCACAGGAATGGTTCAAAACATAGACAGTAAGAAGAGTCAGTGTTCTAGTACTGAAGTCGGCATTGTGCCTTTTGTACTTAATTAAGATGCAATTTCTGTGTTTCATCGTCAATAATATGGTCAGAGGGATACAGTAAACCTGTAGTGAAGCATCGGAATCTATAAGTAGTGTCACAGGAATGGTTCAAAACATAGACAGTAAGAAGAAGCAGTCTTCTTGTACTTAAGTCGGCATTGTGCCTTTTGTATTTAATTAAGATGCAATTTCTGTGTTTCATCGTCAATAAGAAGGTTAAAGGGATACAGTAAACTTGAAGTGAAGCATCGGAATCTATAACTAGAGTCACAGGAATGGTTCAAAACATAGACAGTAAGACGAGTCAGTCTTCTTGTACTTAAGTCGGCATTGTGCCTTTTGTATATAATGCCGATGCAATTTCTGTGTTTCATCGTCAATAAGAAGCTCAGAGGGATACAGTAAACCTGAAGTGAAGCATCGGAATCTATAACTAGTGTCACAGGAATGGTTCAAAACATATTCAGTAAGAAGAGCCAGTTTTCTTGTACTAATATCTGCATTGTGCATTTTGTATTTAATTCCGATGCAATTTCTGGGTTTCATCGTCAATACGAAGGTCAGAGGGATACGGGAAACCTAAAGTGAAGCATCGGAATCTATAACTAGTGTCACAGGAATGGTTCAAAACTTAGACAGTAAGAAGAGTCAGTCTTTTAGTACTTAAGTCGGCATTGTGCCTTTTGTATTTAATTCCGAATCAAATTTCTGTGTTTCATCGTCAATACGTAGGTCAGAGAGATACAGTAAACCTGAAGTAAAGCATCGGTATCTATAACTAGTGTCACATGATTGGTTCAAAACATAGACAGTAAGAAGGGTCAGTCTTCTTGTACTTAAGTCGGCATTGTGCCTTTTGTATATAACTCCGATGCAATATCTGTGTTTCTTCGTCAATAAGAAGGTCAGAGGGATACATTAGACCTGAAGTGAAGCATCGGAATCTATAACTAGTGTCACAGGAATGGTTCAAAACATAGACAGTAAGAAGAGGCATTCTTCTTGTACTTAGGTCGGCATTGCGCCTTTTGTATTTAATTCCGATGCAATTTACGTGTTTCATCGACAATAACAAGGTCAGAGGGATACAGTAAACCTGAAGTGAAGCATCGGAATCTATAACTAGTGTCACAGGAATGGTTCAAAACATAGACGGTAAGAAGAGTCAGTTTTCTTGTACGTAAGTCGGCATTGTGCCTTTTGTATTTCATTCCGATGCAATTTCTGTGTTTCATCGTCAATGACAAGGTCACAGCGATACAGTAAACCTGAAGTGAAGCATCGGAATCTGTACCTAGTGTCACAGGAATGGTTCAAAACATAAACAGTAAGAAGAGTTAGTTTTCTTGTACTTAGGTCGGCATTGTGCCTTTTGTATTTAATTCCGATGCAATTTCTGTGTTTTATCGTCAATAAGAAGGACAGAGGGATACAGTATAACTGAAGTGAAGCATGGGAACCTATAACTAGTGTCACAGGAATGGTTCAAATCATAGACAGTAAGAAGAGTCAGTCTTTTTGTACTTGAGTCGGCATTGTGCCTTTTGTATATAATTCCGATGAATTTTCTGTGTTTGATCGTCAATAAGAAGGTCAGAGGGATACAGTAAACCTGAAGTCAAGCATCGGAATCAATAACTAGTGTCACAGGAAGGGTTCAAAGCATTGACAGTAAGAAGAGTCAGTCTTCTTGTACTTAAGTCGGCATAGTGCCTTTTGTATATAATTCCGATGCAATTTCTGTGCTTCATCGTCAATACGAAGCTCACAGGGATCCAGTAAACCTGAAGTGAAGCATCGGAATCTATAACTAGTGTCACAGGAATGGTTCAAAACATAGTCAGTAAGAAGAGTCACTCTTCTTGTACTTAAGTCCGCATTGTGCCTTTAGTGTTTAATTCCGATGAATATCTGTGTTTCTTCGTCAATGAGAAGGACAGAGGGATACAGTAAACCTGAAGTGAAGCATCGGAATCTATAACTAGTGTCACAGAAATGGTTCAAAACATATATAGTAAGAAGAGCCAGCCTTCTTGTACCTAAGTCGGCATTGTGCCTTTTGTATTTAATTCCGATGCAATTTCTGTGTTTCATTGTCAATAAGATGGTCAGAGGGATACAGTAAACCTGAACTCAAGCATCGGAATCTATAACTCGTGTCACAGGAATGGTTCAAACCATAGACAGTAAGAAGAGTCAGTGTTCTTGTACTAAAGTCGGCATTGAGCCGTTTGTATTGATTTAAGATGCAATTTCTGTGTTTCATCGTCAATAATAAGGTCACAGGGATACAGTAAACCTGAAGTGAAGCATCGGAATCTATAACTAGTGTCACAGAAATGGTTCAAAACATACACAGTAAGAAGAGGCATTCTTCTTGTACTTAGGTCGGCATTGCGCCTTTTGTATTTAATTCCGATGCAATTTACGTATTTCATCGTCAATAAGAAGGTCAGAGGGATACAGTAAATCTGAAGTGAAGCATCGGAATCTATAACTAGTGTCACAGGAATGGTTCAAAACATAGACGGTAAGAAGAGTCAGTTTTCATGTACGTAAGTCGGCATTGTGCCTTTTGTATTTCATTCCGATGCAATTTCTGTGTTTCATCGTCAATAACAAGGTCACAGGGATACAGTAAACCTGAAGTGAACCATCGGAATCTGTACCTAGTGTCACAAGAATGGTTCAAACATAAACAGTAAGAAGAGTTAGTTTTCTTGTACTTAGGTCGTCATTGTGCCTTTTGTATTTAATTCCGATGCAATTTCTGTGTTTCATTGTCAATAAGAAGGTCAGAGGGATACAGTAAAACTGAAGTGAAGCATGGGAACCTATAACTAGTGTCACAGGAATGGTTCAAATCATAGACAGTAAGAAGAGTCAGTCTTCTTGTACTTGAGTCGGCATTGTGCCTTTTGTATTTAATTCCGATGAATTTTCTGTGTTTGATCGTCAATAAGAATGTCAGAGGGATACAGTTAACCTGAAGTGAAGCATCGGAATCTATAACTAGTGTCACAGGAAGGGTTCAAAGCATTGACAGTATGAAGAGTCAGTCTTCTTGTACTTAAGTCGGCATAGTGCCTTTTGTATATAATTCCGATGCAATTTCTGTGTTTCATCGTCAATACGAAGCTCACAGGGATACAGTAAACCTGAAGTGAAGCATCGGAATCTATAACTAGTGTCACAGGAATGGTTCAAAACATAGTCAGTAAGAAGAGTCACTCTTCTTGTACTTAAGTCCGCATTGTGCCTTTTGTGTTTAATTCCGATGAATATCTGTGTTTCTTCGTCAATGAGAAGGACAGAGGGATGCAGTATACCTGAAGTGAAGCATCGGAATCTATAACTAGTGTCACAGGAATGGTTTAAAACATAGACAGTAAGAAGAGTCAGTGTTCTAGTACTGAAGTCGGCATTGTGCCTTTTGTATTTAATTAAGATGCAATTTCTGTGCTTCATCGTCAGTAATATGGTCAGAGGGATACAGTACACCTGTAGTGAAGCATCGGAATCTATAACTCGTGTCACAGGAATGGTTCAAACCATAGACTGTAAGAAGAGTCAGTGTTTTTGCACTAAAGTCGGCATTGAGCCTTTTGTATTGATTTAAGATGCAATTTCTGTGTTTCATCGTCAATAATAAGGCCAGAGGGATACAGTAAACCTGAAGTGAAGCATCGGAATCTATAAGTAGTGTCACTGGAATGGTTTAAATCATAGGCAGTAAGAAGAAGCAGTCTTCTTGTACTTAAGTCGGCATTGTGCCTTTTTTATATAATTAAGATGCAATTTCTGTGTTTCATCGTCATTAAAAAGGTGAAAGGGATACAGTAAACCTGATGTGAAGCATCGCAATCTATAACTAGTGTCACAGGAATCATTCAAACTTAGACAGTAAGAAGAGTCAGTCTTCGTGTACTTAAGTCGGCATTGTGCCTTTTGTATATAATTCTGATGCAATTTCTGTGTTTCATCGTCAATACGAAGCTCAGAGGAATTCAGTAAAGCTGAAGTGATGCATCTGAATCTATAACTAGTGGCACAGGAATATTTCAAAACATAGTCAGTAAGAAGAGTCAGTTTTCTTGTACTTAAGTCGGCATTGTGTCTTTTGTATTTAATTCCGATGCAATTTCTGTGTTTCATCGTCAATAAGAAGGTCAGAGGGATACAGTAAACCTGAAGTGAAGCATCGGAATCTATATTTAGTGTCACAGGAATGGTTCAAAGCATAGACAGTAAGAAGAGTCAGTCATTTTGTACTTAAGGCGGCATTGTGCCATTTGTAATTAATTCCGATGCAATTTCTGTGTTTCATTGTCAATAAGAAGGTCACAGGGATACAGTAAACCTGAAGTGAAGCATCGGAAACTATAACTAGTGTCACAGGAATGGTTCAAAACATAAACAGTAAGAAGAGTCAGTTTTCTTGTGCTTAGGTCGGCATTGTGCCATTTGTATTTAATTCCGATTCGATTTCTGTGTTTCAATGTCAATAGGAAGGTCTGAGGGATACAGCAAACCTGAAGTGAAGCATCGGTATCTATAACTGGTGTCACAGGAATGGTTCAAAACATAGACAGTAAGAAGAGTCAGTTTTCTTGTACTGAAGTTGGCATTGGGCCTTTAGTATAAAATTACGATGCAATTTCTGTGTTTCATCGTCAATAAGAAGGTCAGAGGGATACAGTAAACCTGAAGTGAAGCATCGGAATCTATAACTAGTGTCACAGAAATGGTTTAAATCATAGACAGTAAGAAGGGCCAGTCGACTTGTACTTCGGTCGGCATTGTGATTTTTGTATTTAATTCCGATGTAATTTCTGTGATTCATCGTCAATAAGAAGGTCAGAGGGATTCAGTAAACCTGAAGTGAAGCATCGGAATCCATAACTAGTGTCACAGGAATGGTTAAAACATAGACAGTAAGAAGAGTCAGTGTTCTAGTACTGAAGTCGGCATTGTGCCTTTTGTATTTAATTAAGATGCAATTTCTGTGCTTCATCGTCAATAATATGGTCAGAGGGATACAGTACACCTGTAGTGAAGCATCGGAATCTATAAGTAGTGTCACAGGAATGGTTCAAAGCATAGACAGTAAGAAGAAGCAGTCTTCTTGTACTTAAGTCGGCATTGTGCCTTTTGTATTTAATTAAGATGCAATTTCTGTGTTTCATCGTCAATAAGAAGGTGAAAGGGATACAGTAAACTTGAAGTGAAGCATCGGAATCTATAACTAGAGTCACAGGAATTGTTCAAATCATAGACAGTAAGAAGAGTCAGTCTTCTTGTACTTAAGTCGGCATTGTGCCTTTTGTATATAATGCCGATGCAATTTCTGTGTTTCATCGTCAATAAGAAGCTCAGAGGGATACAGTAAACCTGAAGTGAAGCATCGGAATCTATAACTAGTGTCACAGGAATGGTTCAAAACATATTCAGTAAGAAGAGCCAGTTTTCTTGTACTAATGTCGGCATTGTGCATTTTGTATTTAATTCCGATGCAATTTCTGTGTTTCATCGTCAATACGAAGGTCAGAGGGATACAGTAAACCTAAAGTGAAGCATCGGAATCTATAACTAGTGTCACATTAATGGTTCAAAACGTAGACAGTAAGAAGAGTCAGTCTTTTTGTACTTAAGTCGGCATTGTGCCCTTTGTATTTAATTCCGAATCAAATTTCTGTGTTTCATCGTCAATACGTAGGTCAGAGAGATACAGTAAACCTGAAGTAAAGCATCGGTATCTATAACTAGTGTCACATGATTGGTTCAAAACATAGGCAGTAAGAAGGGTCAGTCTTCTTGTACTTAAGTCGGCATTGTGCCTTTTGTATTTAATTCCGATGCAATTTACGTGTTACATCGTCAATAAGAAGGTCAGAGGGATACAGTAAAGCTGAAGTGAAGCATCGGAATCTATAACTAGTGTCACAGGAATGGTTCAAAACATAGACGGTAAGAAGAGTCAGCTTTCTTGTACGTAAGTCGGCATTGTGCGTTTTGTATTTCATTCCGATGCAATTTCTGTGTTTCATCGTCAATAACAAGGTCACAGGGATACAGTAAACCTGAAGTGAAGCATCGGAATCTGTACCTAGTGTCACAGGAATGGTTCAAAACATAAACAGTAAGAAGAGTTAGTTTTCTTGTACTTAGGTCGCGCATTGTGCCTTTTGTATTTACTTCCGAAGCAATTTCTGTGTTTCATCGTCAATAAGAAGGTCAGAGGGATACAGTATAACTAGAAGTGAAGCATGGGAACCTATAATTAGTGTCACAGGAATGGTTCAAATCATAGACAGTAAGAAGAGTCAGTCTTCTTGTACTTGAGTCGGCTTTGTGCCTTTTGTATTTAATTCCGATGAATTTTCTGTTTTTGATCGTCAATAAGAAGGTCAGAGGGATACAGTAAACCTGAAGTGAAGCATCGGAATCTATAACTAGTGTCACAGGAAGGGTTCAAAGCATTGACAGTAAGAAGAGTCAGTCTTCTTGTACTTAAGTCGGCATAGTGCCTTTTGTATATAATTCCGATGCAATTTCTGTGTTTCACGTCAATACGAAGCTCACAGGGATACAGTAAACCTGAAGTGAAGCATCGGAATCTATAACTAGTGTCACAGGAATGGTTCAAAACATAGACAGTAAGAAGAGTCATTATTCTAGTACTCAAGTCGGCTTTGTGCCTTTTGTATATAATTCCGATGCAATTTCTGTGTTTCATCATCAATAAGAAGGTCAGAGGGATACAGTAAACCTGAAGTGAAACATCGGAATCTATAACTAGTGTCACAGGAATGGCTCAAAACATAGACAGTATGAAGAGTCAGTCTTTTTGTACTTAAGTCGGCATTGTGCCTTTTGTATTTAATTCCGATGCAATTACTGTGTTTCATCGTCAATACGAAGGTCAGACGGATACAGTAAACCTGAAGTGAAGCATCGGAATCCATAAATAGTGTCACAGGAATGATTCAAAACATAAACAGTAAGAAGAGTCAGTTTTCTTGTACTTAGGTCGGCATTGTGCCATTTGTATTTAATTCCGATGCAATTTCTGTGTTTCATCGTCAATAAGAAGGTCAGAGGGATACAGAAAACCTGAAATGAAGCATCGGAATCTATAACTAGTGTCACAGGAATGGTTCAAAACATAGACAGTAAGAAGAGTCAGTTTTCTTGTACTGAAGTTGGCATTGGGCCTTTAGTATAAAATTTCGATGCAATTTCTGTGTTCCATCGTCAATAAGAAGGTCAGAGGGATACAGTAAACCTGAAGTGAAGCATCGGAATCTATGACTAGTGTCACAGAAATGGTTTAAATCATAGACAGTAAGAAGAGCCAGTCTTCTTGTACTATAGTCGGCATTGTGTCTTTTGTATTTAATTCCGATGCAATTTATGTGTTTCTTTGTCAATAAGTAGGTCAGAGGGATTCAGTAAACCTAAAGTCAAGCATCGGAATCTCTAAGTAGTGTCACAGGAATGGTTGAAAACATAGACAGTAAGAAGGGCCAGTGTTCTTGTACTTGGGTCGGCATTGTGATTTTTTTTTTATTTAATTCGGATGCAATTTCTGTGTTTCATCGTCAATAAGAAGGTCAGAGGGAACAGTAAACCTGAAGTGAAGCATCGGGATCCATAACTAGTGCCACAGGACTGGTACAAATCATAGACAGTAGGAAGAGTCAGTCTTCTTGTACTTAAGTCGGCATTGAGCCTTTTGTATTTAATTCCGATGCAATTTCTGTGTTTCATCGTCAATAAGAAGGTCAGTGGGATACAGTAATCCTGAAGTGAAGCATCGGAATCTATAACTAGTGTCACAGGAATGGTTCAAAACATAGACAGTAAGAAGGGTCAGTGTTCTTGTACTGAAGTCGGCATTGTGAATTTTGTATTTAATTAAGATGCAATTTCTGTGTTTCATCGTCAATAATAAGGTCAGAGGGATACAGTAAACCTGAAGTGAATC
Source organism: Schistocerca piceifrons (assembly GCF_021461385.2). Taxonomy (NCBI): domain Eukaryota; kingdom Metazoa; phylum Arthropoda; class Insecta; order Orthoptera; family Acrididae; genus Schistocerca; species Schistocerca piceifrons. Next base: position 65,543 of record NW_025728047.1, read on the forward strand.
ATCGGAATCTATTACTAGTGTCACAGGAATGGTTCAAAACATAGACAGTAAGAAGAAGCAATCTTCTTGTACTTAAGTCGGCATTGTGCCTTTTGTATTTAAATAAGATGCAATTTCAGTGTTTCATCGTCAATAAGAAGGTGAAAGGGATACAGTAAACCTGGAGTGAAGCATCGGAATCTATAACTAGAGTCACAGGAATGGTTCAAACATAGACAGTAAGAAGAGTCAGTCTTCTTGTACTTAAGTCGGCATTGTGCCCTTTGTATATAATTCCGATGCAATTTCTGTGTTCCAATGTCAATAAGAAGGTCAGAGGGATACAGTAAACCTGAAGTGAAGCATCGGAATCTGTACCTAATGTCACAGGAATGGTTCAAAACATAAACAGTAAGAAGAGTTAGTTTTCTTGTACTTAGGTCGGCATTGTGCCTTTTGTATTTACTTCCGATGCAATTTCTGTGTTTCATCGTCAATAAGAAGGTCAGAGGGATACAGTATAACTAGAAGTGAAGCATGGGAACCTATAACTAGTGTCACAGGAATGGTTCAAATCATAGACAGTAAGAAGAGTCAGTCTTCTTGTACTTGAGTCGGCATTGTGCCTTTTGTATTTAATTCCGATGAATTTTCTGTTTTTGATCGTCAATAAGAAGGTCAGAGGGATACAGTAAACCTGAAGTGAAGCATCGGAATCTATAACTAGTGTCACAGGAAGGGTTCAAAGAATTGACAGTAAGAAGAGTCAGTCTTCTTGTACTTAAGTCGGCATAGTGCCTTTTGTATATAATTCCGATGCAATTTCTGTGTTTCATCGTCAATACGAAGCTCAC
>NW_025728048.1:0-86134 GCF_021461385.2 Schistocerca piceifrons
TTCCGATGCACATTCTGTGTTTCATCGTCAATAAGAAGGTCAGAGGGATACAGTGAACCTGAAGTGAAAGCATCGGAATTTATAACTAGTGTCACAGAATGGTTCATAACATAGACAGTAAGAAGAGTCAGTTTCTTGTTCTTAAGTCAGCATTGTGCCTTTTGTATTGTATTCCGATGCAATTTCTGTGTTTCATCGTCAATAAGATGGTCAGAGGTTATACAGTAAACCTGAGGTGTGAAGCATCGGAATCTATAACTAGTGTCACAGGTATGGTTCAAAGCATAGGCATTAAGAAGAGTCAGTTTTCTTGTACTTAAGTCGGCGTTGTGCCTTTTAGTAATTTATTTCCGATGCAATTTCTGTGTTTCATAGTCAGTAAGAAGGTCAGAGGGATACAGTAAACCTGAAGTGAAGCATCGGAATCTAAACCGGGTCTCACAGGAAAGTTTCAAAACATAAAAGGTAAGAGAGCCAGTCCTTCTTCTACTTGAGTCTGCATTGTGCCTTTTGTATTTAATTCCGATGCAATTTCTGTGTTTAATCGTCAATAAGAGGTTCAGAGGGATACAGTAAACCTGAAGTGAAGCACCGGATTCTATAACTAGTTTCACATGAATGGTTCAAAACATAGACAGTAAGAGGAGTAAGTTTACTTGTACTTAAGTCGGCATTGTGCCTTTTGTATTTAATTCCGATGCAATATCTGTGTTTCATCGTCAACAGGAAGGTCAGAGGGATACAGTAAACCAGAAGTGAAGCATCGGAATCTATAACTAGTGTTACAGAAGTGGTTCAAAACATAGACAGTCAGAAGAATCAGTTTTAATGTACTTAATCGGCATTGTGCCTTTTCTATTTAATTCCGAAGCGATTTCTGTGTTTCATCGTCAATAAGAACGTCAGAGGGATACAGTAACCCTGAAGTGAAGCATCGGCATCTATAACTAGTGTCACAGGAATGGTTCAAAACACAGACAATAAGAAGAGCCAGTCTTCTTGTACTTGAGTTGGCATTGTGCATTTTGTATTTAATTCCGATGCAATTTCTGTGTTTCGTCATCAATAAGAGGGTCAGTGGGATACAGTAAACCTGAAGTGAAGCATCGGAATCTGTAACTAGTGTCACAGAAATGGTTCAGAACATAGACAGTAAGAAGAATCTGTTCTCATGTACTTAAGTCGGCATTGTGATTTTGTATTTAATTCCGATGCAATTTCTGTGTTTCATCGTCAATAAGAAGATCAGAGGGATCCAGTAAACCAGAAGTGTAGCATCGGAATCCATTACTAGTGTCACAGGAATGGTTCAAACATAGACAGTAGGAAGAGTCAGTTCTCTTGTACTTAGGACGGCATTGTGCTTTTGCATTTAATTCCGATGCAATATCTGTGTGTCATCGTCAATAAGAAGGTCAGAGGCATACAGTAACCCTGAAGTGAAGCATCGGAATCTATAGCTAGTGTCGCAGGAAGGGTTTAAACGTAGACAGTAAGAAGAGTTAGTTTACTTGCACTTAAGTCAGCATTGTGCCTTTTCAATTTAATTCCGACGGAATTTCAGTGTTTCATCGTCAATAAGAAGGTCAGAGGGATACACTGAAACTGAAGTGAAGCACCGGAATCTATAACTAGTGTCACAGGAATGGTTCAAATCATAGCCAGTAAGAAGAGTCAGTTTTCTTGTACTTAAGTCGGCATTGTGCCTTTTGTATTTAATTCCGATGCAATTTTTTGTGTTTCATCGTCAATAAGAAGGTCAGAGGAAGACAGTAAACCTGAAGTGAAGCATCGGAATCTATAACTAGTGTCACAGGAATGGTTCAAATCATAGGCAGTAAGAAGAGTCAGTTTTCTTGTACTTAAGTCGGCATTGTGCCTTTTGAATTTAATTCCGATGCAATTTCTGTGTTTCATCGTCAATAAGAAGGTCAGAGGGATACAGTAAACCTGAAGTGAAGCAACGGAATCTATAATTAGTGTCACATGAATGGTTCAAAGCATACACAGTAAGAAGAGTCAGTTTTCTTCTATTTAAATCAGCATTGTGCCTTTTGTATTTAATTTCGATGCAATTTCTGTGTTTCATCGTCAATAAGAATGTCAGAGGGATACAGTAAACCTGAATTGAAGCGTCCGAATCTGTAACTAGTGTCACAGGAATGGTTCAAAACATGGACAGTAAGAAGAGTCAGTTTTCTTGTACTTAAGTCGGGATTGTGCCTTTTGTATATAATTCCGATTCAAATTCTGTCTTTCATCGTCAATAAGAAGGTCAGAGGTATACAGTAAACCTGAAGTGAAGCATAGGAACCTATAACTAGTGTCACAGGAATGGTTCAAAACATAGACAGTAAGAAGAGTCAGTTTTATTGTACTTAAGTCGGCATTGTGCCTTTAGTATTTAATTCCGAAGGAATTTCAGTGTTTCATCGTCAATAAGAAGGTCAGAGAAATACTGTGAACCTGAAGTGAAGCATCGGAATCCATAACTAGTGACATAGGATTGGTTCATAACATAGACAGTAAGAAGAGTAAGTTTTCTTGTACTTTAGTCGGCATTGTGCCTTTTGTATTTAATTCCGATGCAATTTCAGTGTTGCATCGTCAATACGAAGGTCAGAGCGATACAGTAAACATGAAATGAAGCGTCGGAATGTATAACTGGTGTCATTGGAATGGTTCAAAACGTAGACAGTAAGAGGAGTCAGTTTTCTTGTACTTAAGTCGGCATTGTGCCTTTTGTATTTAATTTCGATGCAATTTCTGTGTTCCTTGGTCAATAAGAAGGTCAGAGGGATACAGTAAACCTGAAGTGAAGCATCGGAATCTATAACTAGTGTCACATGAATGGTTCAAAACATAGACAGTAAGAAGAGTCAGTTTTCTTGTACTTAAGTCAGCATTGTGCCTTTTGTATTGCATTCCGATGCAATTTCTGTGTTTCATCGTCAATAAGATGGTCAGAGGTATACAGTAAACCTGAGGTGAAGCATCGGAATCTATAACTAGTGTCACAGGTATGGTTCAAATCATAGGCAGTAAGAACAGTCAGTTTTCTTGCACTTAAGTCGGCATTGTGCCTTTTAGTATTTAATTCCGATGCAATTTCTGTGTTTCATAGTCAGTAAGAAGGTCAGAGGGATACAGTAAACCTGAAGTGAAGCATCGGAATCTAAAACCGGTCTCACAGGAAAGTTTCAAAACATAGACAGTAAGAAGAGTCAGTATTCTTGTACTTAATTCGGGATTGTGCCTTTTGTATATAATTCCGCTGCAAATTCTGTCTTTCATCGTCAATAAGAATGTCAGAGGGATACAGTAAACATGAAGTGAAGCATCGGAATCTATAACTAGTGTCACTGGAATGGTTCAAAGCATAGACAGTAAGAAGAGTCAGTTATCTTGTACTTAAGTCGGCATTGTGCCTTTTGTATTTAATTCACAAGGAATTTCTGTGTTTCATCGTCAATAAGAAGGTCAGAGGGATACAGTAAACCTGAAGTAAAGCATCGGAATCTATAATGAGTTTCACATGAATGGATCAAATCATAGACAGTAAGAAGAGTCAGTTTCCTTGTACATAAGTCGGCATTGTGCCTTTTGTATTAAATTCCGATGCAATTTCTGTGTTTCATCGCCAATAAGAAGGTCAGAGGGATACAGTAAACCTGAAGTGAAGCATCGGAATCTATAACTAGTGTCACAGGAAGGGTTCAAAACATAGACAGTAAGAAAAGTCAGTTTTCTTGTACTTAAGTCTGCATTGTGCCTTTTGTATTTAATTTCGATGCAATTTCTGTGTTTCATCGTCAATAAGAAGGTCGGAGGGATACGGTAAACCTGAAGTGAAGCATCGGAATCTATAACTAGTGTCTCAAGAATTGTTCAAAGCATAGACAGTAAGAAGAGTCAGTTATCTTGTACTTATGTCGGCATTGTGCCTCTTGTATTTAATTCCGACGCAATTTCTGTGTTTCATCGTCAATAAGAAGGTCAGAGGGATACAGTAAACCTGAAGTGAAGCATCGGAATCTATAATGAGTTTCACATGAATGGATCAAAACATAGACAGTAAGAAGAGTCAGTTTTCTTGTACATAAGTCGGCATTGTGCCTTTTGTATTTAATTCCGATGCAATTTCTGTGTTTCATCGCCAATAAGAAGGTCAGAGGGATACAGTAAACCTGAAGTGAAGCATCGGAATCTATAACTAGTGTCACAGGAATGATTCAACTCATAGACAGTAAGAAAAGTCAGTTTTCTTGTACTTAAGTCGGCATTGTGCCTTTTGTATTTAATTCCGATGCAATTTCTGTGTTTCATCGTCAATAAGAAGGTCAGAGGGATACAGTAAACCTGAAGTGAAACATCGGAATCTATAACTACTGTCACAGGAATGGTTCAAAACATAGACAGTAAGAAGTGTCAGTTATCTTGCACTTAAGTCGGCATTGTGCCTTTTGTATTTAATTCCGAAGCAATTTCTGTGTTTCATCGTCAATAAGAAGGTCAGAGGGATACAGTAAACCTGAAGTACAGCATCGGAATCTATAATGAGTTTCACATCAATGGATCAAAACATAGACAGTAAGAAGAGTCAGTTTTCTTGTACATAAGTCGGCATTGTGCCTTTTGAATTTAATTCCGATGCAATTTCTGTGTTTCATCGCCAATAAGACGGTCAGAGGGATACAATAAACCTGAAGTGAAGCATCGGAATCTATAACTAGTGTCACAGGAAGGGTTCAAAACAGAGACAGTAAGAAAAGTCAGTTTTCTTGTACTTAAGTCGGCATTGTGCCTTTTGTATTTAATTCCGATGCAATTTCTGTGATTCATCGTCACTAAGAAGGTCAGAGGCATACAATAAACCTGAAGTGAAGCATCGGAATCTATAACTAGTGTCGCTGGAACGGTTTAAATATAGACAGTGAGAAGAGTCAGTTTACTTGTACTTAAGTCAGCATTGTGCCTTTTCTATTTAATTCCGATGGAATTTCAGTGTTTCATCGTCAGAAAGAAGGTCAGAGAAATACAGTGAAACTGAAGTGAGGTATCGGAATCTACAACTAGTGTCACAGGAATGGTTCAAATCATAGCCAGTAAGAAGAGTCAGTTTTCTTGTACTTAAGTCGGCATTGTGCCTTTTGTATTTAATTCCGATGCAATTTTTGGTGTTTCATCGTCAATAAGAAGGTCAGAGGAAGACAGTAAACCTGAAGTGAAGCATCGGAATCTATAACTAGTGTCACAGGAATGGTTCAAATCATAGACAGTAAGAAGTGTCAGTTTTCTTGTACCTAAGTCGGCATTGTGCCTTTTGAATTTTGTTCCGATGCAATTTCTGTGTTTCACCGTCAATAAGAAGGTCAGAGGGATACAGTTAACCTGAAGTGAAGCAACGGAATCTATAATTAGTGTCACATGAATGGTTCAAAGCATACACAGTAAGAAGAGTCAGTTTTCTTGTATTTAAATCAGCATTGTGCCTTTTGTATTTAATTTCGATGCAATTTCTGTGCTTCATCGTCAATAAGAAGGTCAGAGGGATACAGTAAATCTGAAGTGAAGCATCGGAATCTGTAACTAGTGTCACAGGAATGGTTCAAAACATAGACAGAAAGAAGAGTCAGTTTTCATGTACTTAAGTCGGGATTGTGCCTTTTGTATTTAATTCCGATGCACATTCTGTGTTTCATCGTCAATAAGAAGGTCAGAGGGATACAGTGAACCTGAAGTGAAGCATCGGAATTTATAACTAGTGTCACAGGAATGGTTCAAAACATAGACAGTAAGAAGAGTCAGTTTTCTTGTTCTTAAGTCAGCATTGTGCCTTTTGTATTGTATTCCGATGCAATTTCTGTGTTTCATCGTCAATAAGATGGTCAGAGGTATACAGTAAACCTGAGGTGAAGCATCGGAATCTATAACTAGTGTCACAGGTATGGTTCAAAGCATAGGCATTAAGAAGAGTCAGTTTTCTTGTACTTAAGTCGGCGTTGTGCCTTTTAGTATTTAATTCCGATGCAATTTCTGTGTTTCATAGTCAGTAAGAAGGTCAGAGGGATACAGTAAACCTGAAGTGAAGCATCGGAATCTAAAACCGGTCTCACAGGAAAGTTTCAAAACATAAAAGGTAAGAAGAGCCAGTCTTCTTCTACTTGAATCTGCATTGTGCCTTTTGTATTTAATTCCGATGCAATTTCTGTGTTTAATCGTCAATAAGAGGTTCAGAGGGATACAGTAAACCTGAAGTGAAGCACCGGATTCTATAACTAGTTTCACATGAATGGTTCAAAACATAGACAGTAAGAGGAGTAAGTTTACTTGTACTTAAGTCGGCATTGTGCCTTTTGTATTTAATTCCGATGCAATATCTGTGTTTCATCGTCAATAGGAAGGTCAGAGGGATACAGTAAACCAGAAGTGAAGCATCGGAATCTATAACTAGTGTTACAGAAGTGGTTCAAAACATAGACAGTCAGAAGAATCAGTTTTAATGTACTTAATCGGCATTGTGCCTTTTCTATTTAATTCCGAAGCGATTTCTGTGTTTCATCGTCAATAAGAACGTCAGAGGGATACAGTAACCCTGAAGTGAAGCATCGGCATCTATAACTAGTGTCACAGGAATGGTTCAAAACACAGACAATAAGAAGAGCCAGTCTTCTTGTACTTGAGTTGGCATTGTGCATTTTGTATTTAATTCCGATGCAATTTCTGTGTTTCGTCATCAATAAGAGGGTCAGTGGGATACAGTAAACCTGAAGTGAAGCATCGGAATCTGTAACTAGTGTCACAGAAATGGGTCAGAACATAGACAGTAAGAAGAATCTGTTCTCATGTACTTAAGTCGGCATTGTGATTTTGTATATAATTCCGCTGCAAATTCTGTCTTTCATCGTCAATAAGAATGTCAGAGGGATACAGTAAACATGAAGTGAAGCATCGGAATCTATAACTAGTGTCACTGGAATGGTTCAAAGCATAGACAGTAAGAAGAGTTAGTTTACTTGCACTTAAGTCAGCATTGTGCCTTTTCTATTTAATTCCGACGGAATTTCAGTGTTTCATCGTCAATAAGAAGGTCAGAGGGATACACTGAAACTGAAGTGAAGCACCGGAATCTATAACTAGTGTCACAGGAATGGTTCAAATCATAGCCAGTAAGAAGAGTCAGTTTTCTTGTACTTAAGTCGGCATTGTGCCTTTTGTATTTAATTCCGATGCAATTTTTTGTGTTTCATCGTCAATAAGAAGGTCAGAGGAAGACAGTAAACCTGAAGTGAAGCATCGGAATCTATAACTAGTGTCACAGGAATGGTTCAAATCATAGGCAGTAAGAAGAGTCAGTTTTCTTGTACTTAAGTCGGCATTGTGCCTTTTGAATTTAATTCCGATGCAATTTCTGTGTTTCATCGTCAATAAGAAGGTCAGAGGGATACAGTAAACCTGAAGTGAAGCAACGGAATCTATAATTAGTGTCACATGAATGGTTCAAAGCATACACAGTAAGAAGAGTCAGTTTTCTTGTATTTAAATCAGCATTGTGCCTTTTGTATTTAATTTCGATGAATTTCTGTGTTTCATCGTCAATAAGAATGTCAGAGGGATACAGTAAACCTGAATTGAAGCGTCGGAATCTGTAACTAGTGTCACAGGAATGGTTCAAACATGGACAGTAAGAAGAGTCAGTTTTCTTGTACTTAAGTCGGGATTGTGCCTTTTGTATTTAATTCCGATGCAATTTCAGTGTTGCATCGTCAATACGAAGGTCAGAGCGATACAGTAAACATGAAATGAAGCGTCGGAATGTATAACTGGTGTCATTGGAATGGTTCAAAACGTAGACAGTAAGAGGAGTCAGTTTTCTTGTACTTAAGTCGGCATTGTGCCTTTTGTATTTAATTTCGATGCAATTTCTGTGTTCCTTGGTCAATAAGAAGGTCAGAGGGATACCATAAACCTGAAGTGAAGCATCGGAATCTATAACTAGTGTCACATGAATGGTTCAAAACATAGACAGTAAGAAGAGTCAGTTTTCTTGTACTTAAGTCAGCATTGTGCCTTTTGTATTGCATTCCGATGCAATTTCTGTGTTTCATCGTCAATAAGATGGTCAGATGTATACAGTAAACCTGAGGTGAAGCATCGGAATCTATAACTAGTGTCACAGGTATGGTTCAAATCATAGGCAGTAAGAACAGTCAGTTTTCTTGCACTTAAGTCGGCATTGTGCCTTTTAGTATTTAATTCCGATGCAATTTCTGTGTTTCATAGTCAGTAAGAAGGTCAGAGGGATACAGTAAACCTGAAGTGAAGCATCGGAATCTAAAACCGGTCTCACAGGAAAGTTTCATAACATAGACAGTAAGAAGAGTCAGTATTCTTGTACTTAATTCGGGATTGTGCCTTTTGTATATAATTCCGCTGCAAATTCTGTCTTTCATCGTCAATAAGAATGTCAGAGGGATACAGTAAACATGAAGTGAAGCATCGGAATCTATAACTAGTGTCACTGGAATGGTTCAAAGCATAGACAGTAAGAAGAGTCAGTTATCTTGTACTTAAGTCGGCATTGTGCCTTTTGTATTTAATTCACAAGGAATTTCTGTGTTTCATCGTCAATAAGAAGGTCAGAGGGATACAGTAAACCTGAAGTAAAGCATCGGAATCTATAATGAGTTTCACATGAATGGATCAAAACATAGACAGTAAGAAGAGTCAGTTTCCTTGTACATAAGTCGGCATTGTGCCTTTTGTATTAAATTCCGATGCAATTTCTGTGTTTCATCGCCAATAAGAAGGTCAGAGGGATACAGTAAACCTGAAGTGAAGCATCGGAATCTATAACTAGAGTCACAGAAAGGGTTCAAAACATAGACAGTAAGAAAAGTCAGTTTTCTTGTACTTAAGTCGGCATTGTGCCTTTTGTATTTAATTCCGATGCAATTTCTGTGATTCATCGTCACTAAGAAGGTCAGAGGCATACAGTAAACCTGAAGTGAAGCATCGGAATCTATAACTAGTGTCGCTGGAACGGTTTAAACATAGACAGTGAGAAGTGTCAGTTTACTTGTACTTAAGTCAGCATTGTGCCTTTTCTATTTAATTCCAATGGAATTTCAGTGTTTCATCGTCAATAAGAAGATCAGAGGAATACAGTGAAACTGAAGTGAAGCATCGGAATCTATAACTTGTGTCACAGAAATGGTTCAAATCATAGCCAGTAAGAAGAGTCAGTTTTCTTGTACTTAAGACGGCATTGTGCCTTTTGTATTTAGTTCCGATGCAATTTTTTGTGTTTCATCGTCAATAAGAAGGTCAGAGGAATACAGTAAACCCGAAGTGAAGCATCGGAATCTATAACTAGTGTCACAGGAATGGTTCAAATCGTAGACAGTAAGAAGAGTCAGTATTCTTGTACTTAAGTCGGGATTGTGCCTTTTGAATTTAATTCCGATGCAATTTCTGTGTTTCATCGTCAATGAGAAGGTCAGAGGGATACAGTAAACCTGAAGTGAAGCAACGGGATCTATAATTAGTGTCACAACAATGGTTCAAAGTATAGACAGTAGGAAGAGTCAGTTTTCTTGTATTTAAATCAGCATTGTGCCTTTTGTATTTAATTTCGATGCAATTTCTGTGTTTCATCGTCAATAAGAAGGTCAGAGGGATACAGTGAACCTGAAGTGAAGCATCGGAATCTATAACTAGTGTCACAGGATTGGTTCAAAATATAGACAGTAAGAAGAGTCAGTTTTCTTGTACTTAAGTCGGCATTGTGCCTTTTGTATTTAATTCCGAAGCAATTTCTGTGATTCATCGTCAATAAGAAGGTCAGAGGGATACAGTAAACCTGAAGTGAAGCATCGGAATCTATAACTAGTTGTCACATGAATGGTTCAAAACATAGACTGTAAGAAGAGTCAGTTTTCTTGTACTTAAGTCGGCATTGTGCCTTTTTTATTTTTATTCCGATGTTATTTCTGTGTTTCGTCGTCAATAAGATGGTCAGAGGGATACAGTAAACCTAAAGTGAAGCATCGGAATCTATAACTAGTGTCACAGGTATGGTTCAAAACATAGACAGTAAGAAGAGTCAGTTTTCTTGTACTTAAGTCGGCATTGTGCCTTTTGTATTTAATCCGATGCAATTTCTGTGTTTCATCGTCAATAAGAAGGTCGGAGGGATACAGTGAAACTGAAGTGAAGCATCGGAATCTATAACTTGTGTCACAGAAATGGTTCAAATCATAGCCAGTAAGAAGAGTCAGTTTTCTTGTACTTAAGACGGCATTGTGCCTTTTGTATTTAGTTCCGATGCAATTTTTTGTGTTTCATCGTCAATAAGAAGGTCAGAGGAATACAGTATACCTGAAGTGAAGCATCTTAAGCAATAACTAGTGTCACAGGAACGGTTTAGACATAGACAGTAAGAAGAGTCAGTTTACTTGTACTTAAGTCAGCATTGTGCCTTTTCTATTTAATTCCGATGGAATTTCAGTGTTTCATCGTCAATCAGAAGGTCAGAGGAATACAGTGAAACTGAAGTGAAGCATCGGAATCTATAACTTGTGTCACAGAAATGGTTCAAATCATAGCCAGTAAGAAGAGTCAGTTTTCTTGTACTTAAGACGGCATTGTGCCTTTTGTATTTAGTTCCGATGCAATTTTTTGTGTTTCATCGTCAATAAGAAGGTCAGAGGAATACAGTAAACCTGAAGTGAAGCAACGGGATCTATAACTAGTGTCACAACAATGGTTCAAAGTATAGACAGTAGGAAGAGTCAGTTTTCATGTATTTAAATCAGCATTGTGCCTTTTGTATTTAATTTCGATGCAATTTCTGTGTTTCATCGTCAATAAGAAGGTCAGAGGGATACAGTGAACCTGAAGTGAAGCATCGGAATCTATAACTAGTGTCACAGGATTGGTTCAAAACATAGACAGTAAGAAGAGTCAGTTTTCTTGTACTTAAGTCGGCATTGTGCCTTTTGTATTTAATTCCGATGCAATTTCTGTGTTCCTTCGTCAATAAGAATGTCAGAGGGATACAGTAAACCTGAAGTGAAGCATCGGAATCTATAACTAGTGTCACATGAATGGTTCAAAACATAGACTGTAAGAAGAGTCAGTTTTCTTGTACTTAAGTCGGCATTGTGCCTTTTTTATTTTATTCCGATGTTATTTCTGTGTTTCGTCGTCAATAAGATGGTCAGAGGGATACAGTAAACCTATAGTGAAGCATCGGAATCTATAACTAGTGTCACAGGTATGGTTCAAAACATAGACAGTAAGAAGAGTCAGTTTTCTTGTACTTAAGTCGGCATTGTGCCTTTTGTATTTAATCCGATGCAATTTCTGTGTTTCATCGTCAATAAGAAGGTCGGAGGGATACGGTAAACCTGAAGTGAAGAATCGGAATCTATAACTAGTGTCACAGGAATTGTTCAAAGCATAGACAGTAAGAAAAGTCAGTTTTCTTGTACTTATGTCGGCATTGTGCCTTTTGTATTTAATTCCGATGCAATTTTTTGTGTTTCATCGTCAATATGAAGGTCAGAGGGATACAGTAAACCTGAAGTGAAACATCGGAATCTATAACTAGTGTCACTGGAATGGTTCAAAACATAGACAGTAAGAAGTGTCAGTTATCTTGTACTTAAGTCGGCATTGTGCATTTTGTATTTAATTCCGAAGCAATTTCTGTGTTTCGTCGTCAATAAGAAGGTCAGAGGGATACAGTAAACCTGAAGTAAAGCATCGGAATCTATAATGAGTTTCACATGAATGGATCAAAGCATAGACAGTAAGAAGAGTCAGTTTCCTTGTACATAAGTCGGCATTGTGCCTTTTGTATTAAATTCCGATGCAATTTCTGTGTTTCATCGCCAATAAGAAGGTCAGAGGGATACAGTAAACCTGAAGTGAAGCATCGGAATCTATAACTAGTGTCGCTGGAACGGTTTAAACTTAGACAGTGAGAAGTGTCAGTTTACTTGTATTTAAGTCAGCATTGTGCCTTTTCTATTTAATTCCGATGGAATTTCAGTGTTTCATCGTCAATAAGAAGGTCAGAGGGATACAGTGAAACTGAAGTGAGGTATCGGAATCTATAACTAGTGTCACAGGAATGGTTCAAATCATAGCCAGTAAGAAGAGTCAGTTTTCTTGTACTTAAGTCGGCATTGTGCCTTTTGTATTTAATTCCGATGCAATTTTTTGTGTTTCATCGTCAATAAGAAGGTCAGAGGAAGACAGTAAACCTGAACTGAAGCATAGGAATCTATAACTAGTGTCACAGGAATGGTTCAAATCATAGACAGTAAGAAGAGTCAGTTTTCTTGTACTTAAGTCGGCATTGTGCCTTTTGAATTTAATTCCGATGCAATTTCTGTTTTTCATCGTCAATAAGAAGGTCAGAGGGATACAGTAAACCTGAAGTGAAGCAACGGAATCTATAATTAGTGTCACATGAATGGTTCAAAGCATACACAGGAAGAAGAGTCAGTTTTCTTGTATTTAAATCAGCATTGTGCCTTTTGTATTTAATTTCGATGCAATTTCTGTGTTTCATCGTCAATAAGAAGGTCAGAGGGATACAGTAAACCTGAAGTGAAGCATCGGAATCTGTAACTAGTGTCACAGGAATGGTTCAAAACATAGACAGTAAGAAGAGTCAGTTTTCTTGTACTTAAGTCGGCATTGTGCCTTTTGTATTTAATTCCGATGCAAATTCTGTGTTTCATCGTCAATAAGAAGGTCAGAGGGATACAGTGAACCTGAAGTGAAGCATCGGAATTTATAACTAGTGTCACAGGAATGGTTCAAAACATAGACAGTAAGAAGAGTCAGTTTTCTTGTTCTTAAGTCAGCATTGTGCCTTTTGTATTGTATTCCGATGCAATTTCTGTGTTTCATCGTCAATAAGATGGTCAGAGGTATACAGTAAACCTGAGGTGAAGCTTCGGAATCTATAACTAGTGTCACAGGTATGGTTCAAAGCATAGGCAGTAAGAAGAGTCAGTTTTCTTGTACTTAAGTCGGCATTGTGCCTTTTAGTATTTAATTCCGATGCAATTTCTGTGTTTCATAGTCAGTAAGAAGGTCAGAGGCATACAGTAAACCTGAAGTGAAGCATCGGAATCTAAAACCGGTCTCACAGGAAAGTTTCAATACATAGACAGTAAGAAGAGCCAGTCTTCTTCTACTTGAGTCTGCATTGTGCCTTTTGTATTTAATTCCGATGCAATTTCTGTGTTTAATCGTCAATAAGAGGTTCAGAGGGATACAGTAAACCTGAAGTGAAGCATCGGAATCTATAACTAGTTTCACATGAATGGTTGAAGACATAGACAGTAAGAGGAGTAAGTTTACTTGTACTTAAGTCGGCATTGTGCCTTTTGTATTTAATTCCGATGCAATATCTGTGTTTCATCGTCAATAGGAAGGTCAGAGGGATACAGTAAACCTGAAGTGAAACAACGAAATCTATAACTAGTGTCACAGAAATGGTTCAAACATAGATAGTAATAAGAATCAGTTTTCATTTACTTAATCGGCATTGTCCTTTTTCTATTTAATTCCGATGCAATTTCTGTGTTTCATCGTCAATAAGAAGGTCAGAGGTATACAGTAAACCTGAAGCATCGGAATCTATAACTAGTGTCACATGAATGGTTCATAACATAGACAGTAAGAAGAGTCAGTTTTCTTGTACTTAAGTCGGCATAGTACCTTTTGTTTTTAATTCCGGTGCAATTTCTGTGTTTCATCGTCAATAAGAAGGTCAGAGGGATACAGTGAACCTGAAGTGAAGCATCGGAATTTATAACTAGTGTCACAGGAATGGCTCAAAACGTAGACAGTAAGAAGAGTCAGTTTTCTTGTACTTAAGTCGGCATTGTGCTTTTTGTATTTAATTCCGATGCAATATCTGTGTTTCATCTCCAATAAGAAGGTCAGAGGGATACAGTAAACCACAAGTGAAGCATCGGAATCTATAACTAGTGTTACAGAAGTGGTTCAAAACATAGACAGTCAGAAGAATCAGTTTTAATGTACTTAATCGGCATTGTGCCTTTTCTATTTAATTCCGAAGCGATTTCTGTGTTTCATCGTCAATAAGAAGGTCAGAGGGATACAGTAAACCTGAAGTGAAGCATCGGCATCTATAACTAGTGTCACAGGAATGGTTCAAAACACAGACGATAAGAAGAGCCAGTCTTCTTGTACTTGAGTTGGCATTGTGCATTTTGTATTTAATTCCGATGCAATTTCTGTGTTTCGTCATCAATACGAGGGTCAGTGGGATACAGTAAACCTGAAGTGAAGCATCGGAATCTGTAACTAGTGTCACAGAAATGGTTCAGAACAGATACAGTAAGAAGAATCTGTTCTCATGTACTTAAGTCGGCATTGTGCTTTTGTATTTAATTCCGATGCAATTTCTGTGTTTCATCGTCAATAAGAAGATCAGAGGGATCCAGTAAACCAGAAGTGTAGCATCGGAAACCATTACTAGTGTCACAGGAATGGTTCAAAACATAGACAGTAGGAAGAGTCAGTTCTCTTGTACTTAGGTCCGCATGGTGCTTTTGTATTTCATTCCGATGCAATTTCTGTGTTTCATCGTCAATAAGAAGGTCAGAGGCATACAGTAACCCTGAAGTGAAGCATCGGAATCTATAACTAGTGTCGCAGGAACGGTTTAAACAAAGACAGTAAGAAGAGTTAGTTTACTTGCACTTAAGTCAGCATTGTGCCTTTTCTATTTAATTCCGACGGAATTTCAGTGTTTCATCGTCAATAAGAAGGTCAGAGGTATACAGTGAAACTGAAGTGAAGCACCGGAATCTATAACTAGTGTCACAGGAATGGTTCAAATCATAGCCAGTAAGAAGAGTCAGTTTTCTTGTACTTAAGTCGGCATTGTGCCTTTTGTATTTAATTCCGATGCAATTTTTTGTGTTTCATCGTCAATAAGAAGGTCAGAGGAAGACAGTAAACCTGAAGTGAAGCATCGGAATCTATAACTAGTGTCACAGGAATGGTTCAAATCATAGACAGTAAGAAGAATCAGTTTTCTTGTACTTAAGTCGGCATTGTGCATTTTGAATTTAATTCCGATGCAATTTCTGTGTTTCATCGTCAATAAGAAGGTCAGAGGGATACAGTAAACCTGAAGTGAAGCAACGGAATCTATAATTAGTGTCATATGAATGGTTCAAAGCATACACAGTAAGAAGAGTCAGTTTTCTTGTATTTAAATCAGCATTGTGCCTTTTGTATTTAATTTCGATGCAATTTCTGTGTTTCATCGTCAATAAGAAGGTCAGAGGGATACAGTAAACCTGAATTGAAGCGTCGGAATCTGTAACTAGTGTCACAGGAATGGTTCAAAAATAGACAGTAAGAAGAGTCAGTTTTCTTGTACTTAACTCGGGATTGTGCCTTTTGTATATAATTCCGATGCAAATTCTGTCTTTCATCGTCAATAAGAAGGTCAGAGGTATACAGTAAACCTGAAGTGAAGCATAGGAACCTATAACTAGTGTCACAGGAGTGGTTCAAAGCATAGACAGTAAGAAGAGTCAGTTTTATTGTACTTAAGTCGGCATTGTGCCTTTAGTATTTAATTCCGATGGAATTTCAGTGTTTCATCGTCAATAAGAAGGTCAGATAAATACAGTGAACCTGAAGTGAAGCATCGGAATCCATAACTAGTGTCACAGGATTGGTTCAAAACATAGACAGTAAGAAGAGTCAGTTTTCTTGTACTTTGGTCGGCATTGTGCCTTTTGTATTTAATTCCGATGCAATTTCAGAGTTGCATCGTCAATACGAAGGTCAGAGCGATACAGTAAACATGAAATGAAGCGTTGGAATGTATAACTGGCGTCATTGGAATGGTTCAAAACGTAGACAGTAAGAGGAGTCAGTTTTCTTGTACTTAAGTCGGCATTGTGCCTTTTGTATTTAATTTCGATGCAATTTCTGTGTTCCTTCGTCAATAAGAAGGTCAGAGGGATACAGTAAACCTGAAGTGAAGCATCGGAATCTATAACTAGTGTCACATGAATGGTTCAAAACATAGACAGTAAGAAGAGTCAGTTTTCTTGTACTTAAGTCAGCATTGTGCCTTTTGTATTGCATTTCGATGCAATTTCTGTGTTTCATCGTCAATAAGATGGTCAGAGGTATACAGTAAACCTGAGGTAAAGCATCGGAATCTATAACTAGTGTCACAGGTGTGGTTCAAAACATAGGCAGTAAGAAGAGTCAGTCGGCATTGTGCCTTTTAGTATTTAATTCCGATGCAATTTCTGTGTTTCATAGTCAGTAAGAAGGTCAGAGGGATACAGTAAACCTGATGTGAAGCATCGGAATCTAAAACCGGCCTCACAGGAAAGTTTCAAAACATAGACAGTAAGAAGAGCCAGTCTTCTTCTACTTCAGTCTGCATTGTCCCTTTTGTATTTAATTGCGATGCAATTTCTGTGTTTCATAGTCAATAAGAAGATCAGAGGGATACAGTAAACCTGAAGTGAAGCATCGGAATCTATAACTAGTTTCACATGAATGGTTCAAAACATAGACAGTAAGAGGAGTCAGTTTACTTGTACTTAAGTCGGCATTGTGCCTTTTGGATTTAATTCCGATGCAATATCTGTGTTTCATCGTCAATAAGAAGGTCAGAGGGATACAGTAAACCTGAAGTGAAACATCGAAATCTATAACTAGTGTCACAGAAATGGTTCAAAACATAGATAGTAATAAGAATCAGTTTTCATTTACTTAATCGGCATTGTGCTTTTTCTATTTAATTCCGATGCAATTTCTGTGTTTCATCGTCAATAAGAAGTTCAGAGGGATACAGCAAACCTGAAGTGAAGCATCGGAATCTATTACTAGTGTCACAGGAATGGTTCAAAACACAGACAGTAAGAAAAACCAGTTTTCCAGTACTTGAGATGGAATTAAGCATTTTGTATTTAATTCCGATGCAATTTCTGTGTTTCATCATCAATAAGAAGGTCAGTGGGATACAGTAAACCTGACGTGAAGCATCGGAATTTATAACTAGTGTCACATGAATGTTTCAAAACATAGACAGTAAGTACAGTCAGTTTTCTTGTACTTCAGTCGGCATTGTACCTTTTGTATTTAATTCCGATGCAATTCCTGTGTTTCATCGTCAATAAGAAGGTCAGAGGGATGCAGTAAACCTGAAGCATCGGAATCTATAACTAGTGTCACAGGAATTGTTCAAAACATAGACAGAAAGAAGAGTCAGTTTTCTTGTACTTAAGTCGGCATTGTGCCTCTTGAATTTAATTCCGATGCAATTTCTGTGTTTCATCGTCAATAAGAAGGTCAGAGGGATACAGTAAACCTGAAGCATCGGAATCTATAACTAGTGTCACATGAATGGTTCAAAGCATAGACAGTAAGAAGAGTCAGTTTTCTTGTACTTAAGTCGGCATAGTACCTTTTGTTTCTAATTCCGATGCAATTTCTGTGTTTCATCGTCAGTAAGAAGGTCAGAGGGATACAGTGAACCTGAAGTGAAGCATCGGAATTTATAACTAGTGTCACAGGAATGTATCAAAACATAGACAGTAAGAAGAGTCAGTTTTCTTGTACTTAAGTCGGCATTGTGCTTTTTGTATTTAATTCCGATGCAATATCTGTGTTTCATCTCCAATAAGAAGGTCAGATGGATACAGTAAACCAGAAATGAAGCATCGGAATCTATAACTAGTGTTACAGAAGTGGTTCAAAACATAGACAGTCAGAAGAATCAGTTTTAATGTACTTAATCGGCATTGTGCCTTTTCTATTTAATTCCGATGCGTTTTCTGTGTTTCATCGTCAATAAGAAGGTCAGAGGGATACAGTAAACCTGAAGTGAAGCATTGGCATCTATAATTAGTGTCACAGGAATGGTTCAAAACACAGACAATAAGAAGAGCCAGTCTTCTTGTACTTGAGTTGGCATTGTGAATTTTGTATTTAATTCCGATGCAATTTCTTTGTTTCGTCATCAATAAGAAGTTCAGTGGGATACAGTAAATCTGAAGTGAAGCATCGGAATCTGTAACTAGTGTCACAGAAATGGTTCAGAACATAGACAGTAAGAAGAATCAGTTCTCATGTACTTAAGCCGGCATTGTGCTTTTGTATTTAATTCCGATGCAATTTCTGTGTTTCATCGTCAATAAGAAGGTCAGAGGGATCCAGTAAACCAGAAGTGTAGCATCGGAATCCATTACTAGTGTCACAGGAATGGTTCAAAACATAGACAGTAGGAAGGGGCAGTTCTCTTGTACTTAGGTCGGCATTGTGCTTTTGTATTTAATTCCGATGCAATTTCTGTGTTTCATCGTCAATAACAAGGTCAGAGGGATGCAGTAAACCTGAAGTGAAGCATTGGAATCTGTAACTAGTGTCACAGGAATGGTTCAAACATAGACAGTAAGAAGAGCCAGTCTTCTTGTACTAGAGTCGGCATTGTGCCTATGTATATAATTCCGAAGCAATTTCTGTGTTTCATCGTCAATAAGACTGTCAGAGGGATACAGTAAACCCGAAGTGAAGCATCGGAATCTATAACTAGTGTCACAGGAATGGTTCAAATCATAGACAGTAGGAAGAGCCAGTCTTCTTGTCCTTGATTCGGCATTGTGCCTTTTGTCTTTAATTAAGATGCAATTTCTGTGTTTCATCGTCAATAAGATGGTCAGAGGGATACAGCAAACCTGAAGTGAAGCATCGGAACCTATAACTAGTGTCACATGAATGGTTCAAAGCATAGACAGTAAGAAGAGTCAGTTTTCTTGTACTTAAGTCGGCATAGTACCTTTTGCTTTTAATTCCGATGCAATTCCTGTGTTTCATCGTCAATAAGAAGGTCAGAGGGATACAGTAAACCTGAAGTGAAGCATCGGAGTCTATAAGTAGTGTCACAGGAATCGTTCAAAACATAGACAGTAAGGAGAGTCAGTTTTCTTGTACTTCAGTCGGCATTGTGCCTTTTGTATTTTATTCCGATGCAATATCTGTGTTTCATCGTCAATAAGAAGGTCAGAGGGATACAGTAAACCGGAAGTGATGCATCGGAATCCATAACTAGTGTCACAGGAATGGTTCAGACATAGACAGTAAGAAGAGTCAGTTTTCTTGTATTTAAGTGGGCATTGTGCCTTTTGTATTTAGTTCCGATACAATTTCTGGGTTTCATCGTCACTAAGAAGGTCAGAGGTATACAGTAAACCTGAAGTGAAGCATCGGAATCTATAACTAGTCTCACAGGAATGGTTCAAAACATAGACAGTAAGAAGAGTCAGTTTTCTTGTACTTAAGTCGGCATTGTACCTTTTGTATTTAATTCCGATGCAATTTCTGTATTTCATCGTCAATAAGAAGGTCAGAGGGATACAGTAAACCTGAAGTGAAGCTTCGGAATCTAAAACCGGTCTCACAGAAAAGTTTCAAAGCATAGACAGTAAGAAGAGCCCGTCCGCTTGTACTTGAGTCGGCATTGTGCCTTTTGTATTTAATTCCGATGCAATTTCTGTGTTTCATCGTCAATAAGAAGGTCAGAGGGATACAGTGAACCTGAAGCGAAGCATCGGAATTTATAACTAGTGTCACATGCATGGTTCAAAACGTAGACAGTAAGATGAGTCAGTTTTCTTGTACTTAAGTCGGCATTGTGCCTTTTGAATTTAATTCCGATGCAATATCGGTGTTTCATCTCCAATAAGAAGGTCAGAGGGATACAGTAAACAAGAAGTGAAGCATCGGAATCTGTAACTAGTGTTACAGAAGTGGTTCAAAACATAGCCAGTCACAAGAGTCAGTTTTCTTGTACTTAAGTCGGCATTGTGCCTTTTGTATTAAATTCGGATGCAATTTCTGTGTTTCATCGTCAATAGGAAGGTCAGACGTATACATTAAACCTGAAGTGAAGATTCGGAATCTATAACTAGTGTCACAGGAATGGTTCAAAACATAAACAGTAAGGAGAGTCAGTCTTCTTGTACTTAAGTTGGTATTGTGCCTATTCTATTTAATTCCGATGCAATATTCGTGTTTCATCGTCAATAAGAAGGTCCAAGGGATACAGTAAACCTGAAGAGAAGCATCGGAATCTATAACTAGTGTCACAGGAATGGTTCAAACATAGTCAGTAAGAAGCGTCAGTCCTCTTCTACTTAAGTCGGCATTGTGCTTTTTTTATTTAATTCTGATGCAATTTCTGTGTTTCATCATCAATATGAAGGTCCAAGGGATACAGTAAACATGGAGTGAAGCACCGGAATCTATAACTAGTGTCACAGGAATGGTTTGAAACATGGACTGTAAGAAGAGTCAGTCTTCTGGTACTTTAGTCGGCATTGTGCCTTTTGTATTTAACTCCGATGCAATTTCTGTGTTTCATCGTCAATAAGAAGGTCCAAGGGATACAGTAAACCTGGAGTGAAGCATCGGAATCTATACCTAGTGTCACAGGAATGGTTCAAGTCATAAACAGTAAGAAGAGTCAGTCTTCTTGTACTTTGGTCGGCATTGTGCCTTTTGCATTTAATTCCGATGCAATTTCAGTGTTGCATCGTCAATACGAAGGTCAGAGCGATACAGTAAACATGAAATGAAGCGTTGGAATGTATAACTGGTGTCATTGGAATGGTTCAAAACGTAGACAGTAAGAGGAGTCAGGTTTCTTGTACTTAAGTCGGCATTGTGCCTTTTGTATTTAATTTCGATGCAATTTCTGTGTTCCTTCGTCAATAAGAAGGTCAGAGGGATACAGTAAACCTGAAGTGAAGCATCGGAATCTATAACTAGTGTCACATGAATGGTTCAAAACATAGACAGTAAGAAGAGTCAGTTTTCTTGTACTTAAGTCAGCATTGTGCCTTTTGTATTGCATTCCGATGCAATTTCTGTGTTTCATCGTCAATAAGATGGTCAGAGGTATACAGTAAACCTGAGGTAAAGCATCGGAATCTATAACTAGTGTCACAGGTATGGTTCAAAACATAGGCAGTAAGAAGAGTCAGTCGGCATTGTGCCTTTTAGTATTTAATTCCGATGCAATTTCTGTGTTTCATAGTCAGTAAGAAGGTCAGAGGGATACAGTAAACCTGATGTGAAGCATCGGAATCTAAAACCGGCCTCACAGGAAAGTTTCAAAACATAGACAGTAAGAAGAGCCAGTCTTCTTCTACTTGAGTCTGCATTGTCCCTTTTGTATTTAATTCCGCTGCAATATCTGTAATTCATCGTCAATAAGAAGGTCCAAGGGATACAGTAAACCTGAAGTGAAGCATCGGAATCTATAACTAGTGTCACAGGAAAGGTTCAAAACATAGCCAGTAAGAAGAGTCAGTTTTCTTGTACTTAAGTCGGCATTGTGCCTTTTGTATTTAAGTCCGATGCAATTTCTGTGTTTCATCGTCAATAAGAAGGTCAGAGGAATACAGTAAACCTGAAGTGAAGCATCGGAATCTATAACTAGTGTCACAGGAATGGTTCAAAACATAGACAGTAAGAAGAGTCAGATTTCTTGTACTTAAGTCGGCATTGTGAATTTTGTATTTAATTCCGATGCAATTTCTGTGTTTCATCGTCAATAAGACTGTCAGAGGGATACAGTAAACCCGAAGTGAAGCATCGGAATCTATAACTAGTGTCACAGGAATGGTTCAAAACATAGACAGTAGGAAGAGCCAGTCTTCTTGTCCTTGATTCGGCATTGTGCCTTTTGTCTTTAATTAAGATGCAATTTCTGTGTTTCATCGTCAATAAGATGGTCAGAGGGATACAGCAAACCTGAAGTGAAGCATCGGAAAATATAACTAGTGTCACATGAATGGTTCAAAGCATAGACAGTAAGAAGAGTCAGTTTTCTTGTACTTAAGTCGGCATAGTACCTTTTGCTTTTAATTCCGATGCAATTCCTGTGTTTCATCGTCAATAAGAAGGTCAGAGGGATACAGTAAACCTGAAGTGAAGCATCGGAGTCTATAAGTAGTGTCACAGGAATCGTTCAAAACATAGACAGTAAGAAGAGTCAGTTTTCTTGTACTTCAGTCGGCATTGTGCCTTCTGTATTTTATTCCGATGCAATATCTGTGTTTCATCGTCAATAAGAAGGTCGGAGGGATTCAGTAAACCGGAAGTGATGCATCGGAATCCATAACTAGTGTCACAGGAATGGTTCAGACATAGACAGTAAGAAGAGTCAGTTTTCTTGTATTTAAGTGGGCATTGTGCCTTTTGTATTTAGTTCCGTTACAATTTCTGTGTTTCATCGTCACTAAGAAGGTCAGAGGTATACAGTAAACCTGAGGTGAAGCATCGGAATCTATAACTAGTCTCACAGGAATGGTTCAAAACATAGACAGTAAGAAGAGTCAGTTTTCTTGTACTTAAGTCGGCATTGTACCTTTTGTATTTAATTCCGATGCAATTTCTGTATTTCATCGTCAATAAGAAGGTCAGAGGGATACAGTAAACCTGAAGTGAAGCTTCGGAATCTAAAACCGGTCTCACAGAAAAGTTTCAAAGCATAGACAGTAAGAAGAGCCCGTCCGCTTGTACTTGAGTCGGCATTGTGCCTTTTGTATTTAATTCCGATGCAATTTCTGTGTTTCATCGTCAATAAGAAGGTCAGAGGGATACAGTGAACCTGAAGTGAAGCATCGGAATTTATAACTAGTGTCACATGCATGGTTCAAAACATAGACAGTAAGATGAGTCAGTTTTCTTGTACTTAAGTCGGCATTGTGCCTTTTGTATTTAATTCCGATGCAATATCTGTGTTTCATCTCCAATAAGAAGGTCAGAGGGATACAGTAAACAAGAAGTGAAGCATCGGAATCTGTAACTAGTGTTACAGAAGTGGTTCAATACATAGACAGTCACAAGAGTCAGTTTTCTTGTACATATGTCGGCATTGTGCCTTTTGTATTAAATTCGGATGCAATTTCTGTGTTTCATCGTCAATAGGAAGGTCAGACGGATACAATAAACCTGAAGTGAAGATTCGGAATCTATAACTAGTGTCACAGGAATGGTTCAAAACATAAACAGTAAGGAGAGTCAGTCTTCTTGTACTTAAGTTGGTATTGTGCCTATTCTATTTAATTCCGATGCAATATCCGTGTTTCATCGTCAATAGGAAGGTCCAAGGGATACAGTAAACCTGAAGAGAAGCATCAGAATCTATAACTAGTGTCACAGGAATGGTTCAAACATAGTCAGTATGAAGCGTCAGTCCTCTTCTACTTAAGTCGGCATTGTGCCTTTTCTATTTAATTCTGATGCAATTTCTGTGTTTCATCATCAATATGAAGGTCCAAGGGATGCAGTAAACATGGAGTGAAGCACCGGAATCTATAACTAGTGTCACAGGAATGGTTTGAAACATGGACTGTAAGAAGAGTCAGTCTTCTGGTACTTTAGTCGGCATTGTGCCTTTTGTATTTAACTCCGATGCAATTTCTATGTTTCATCGTCAATAAGAAGGTCCAAGGGATACAGGAAACCTGGAGTGAAGCATCGGAATCTATACCTAGTGTCACAGGAATGGTTCAAGTCATAAACAGTAAGAAGAGTCAGTCTTCTTGTACTTAAGTCGGCATTGTGCCTTTTCTATTTAATTCCGCTGCAATATCTGTAATTCATCGTCAATAAGAAGGTCCAAGGGATACAGTAAACCTGAAGTGAAGCATCGGAATCTATAACTAGTGTCACAGGAAAGGTTCAAAACATAGCCAGTAAGAAGAGTCAGTTTTCTTGTACTTAAGTCGGCATTGTGCCTTTTGTATTTAATTCCGATGCAATTTCTGTGTTTCATCGTCAATAAGAAGGTCAGAGGAATACAGTAAACCTGACGTGAAGCATCGGAATCTATAACTAGTGTCACAGGAATGGTTCAAAACATTGACATTGGGAAGAGGCAGTCTGCTTGTACTTAAGTCGGCATTGTGCCTTTTGTATTTAATTCCGATGCAACTTCTGTGTTTCATCGTCAATAAGAAGGTCAGAGGGATACAGTAAACCTGAAGTGAAACATCGAAATCTATAACTAGTGTCACAGAAATGGTTCAAAACATAGATAGTAATAAGAATCAGTTTTCATTTACTTAATCGGCATTGTGCTTTTTCTATTTAATTCCGATGCAATTTCTGTGTTTCATCTTCAATCAGAATGTCCAAGGGATACAGTAAACCTGAAGTGAAGCATCGGAATGTATAACTAGTGTCACAGGAATGGTTCAAAACATAGACAGTAAGAAGAATCAGTCTTCTTGTACTTAAGTCGGTATTGTGCCTTTTCTATTTAATTCCGATGCAATTTCTGTGTTCCATCGTCACTAAGAAGGTCCAAGGGATACAGTAAACCTGAAGTGAAGCACCGGAATCGATAACTAGTGTCACAAGAATGGTTCAAAGCATAGTCAGTAAGACGAGTCAGTCTTTTTGTACTTAAGTCGGCATTGTGCCTTTTGTGTTTAATTCCGATGCAATTTCTGTGTTTCATCGTCAATAAGAAGGTCCAAGGGATACTGTAAACCTGACGTGAAGCATCGGAATCTATAACTAGTGTCACAGGAATGGTTCAAATCTTAGACAGTAAGAAGAGTCAGTCTTCTTGTATATAAGTCGGCATTGTGCCTTTTGTATTTAATTCCGATGCAATTTCTGTGCTTCATCGTCAATAAGAAGATCAGAGGGATACAGTAAACCTGAAGTGAAGCATCCGAATCTATAACTAGTGTCACAGGTATGGTTCAAAACATTGACAGTAGGAAGAGTCAGTCTTCTTGTACTTAAGTCGGCATCGTGCCTTTTGTATTTAATTCCGATGCAATTTCTGTGTTTCATCGTCAATAAGAAGGTCCAAGGGATACAGTTAAACTGAAGTGAAGCATCGGAATCTATAACTAGTGCCCCAGGAATGGTTCAAAACATAGACAGTAAGAAGAGTCAGTCTTTTTGTACTTAAGTCGGTATTGTGCCTTTTGTGTTTAATTCCGATGCAATTTCTGTGTTTCATCGTCAATAAGACGGTCCAAGGGATACTGTAAACCTGAAGTGACGCATCGGAATCTATAACTAGTGTCACAGGAATGGTTCAAAACATAGACAGTAAGAAGAGTCAGTGTTCTTGTATATAAGTCGACATTGTGCCTTTTGTATTTAATTCCGATGCAATTTCTGTGTTTCATCGTCAATAAGAAGATCGGAGGGATACAGTAAACCTGAAGTGAAGCATCGGAATCTATAACTAGTGTCACAGGAATGGTTCAAAAGATGGACAGTAAGAAGGGTCAGTCGTCTTGTACTTAAGTCGGCATTGTGCCTTTTGTGTTTAATTCCAATGCAATTTCTGTGTTTCATCGTCAATAAGAAGGTCCAAGGGATACAGTAAACCTGAAGGGAAGCATCGGAAACTATAACTAGTGTCACAGGAATGGTTCAAAACATAGACAGTAAGAAGGGTCAATCTTCTTGTATATATGTCGGCATTGTGCCTTTTGTATTTAATTCCGATGCAATTTCTGTGTTTCATCGTCAATAAGAAGATCAGAGGGATACAGTATACCTGAAGTGAAGCATCGGAATCTATAACTAGTGTCACAGGAATGGTTCAAAGCATAGTCAGTAAGAAGAGTCAGTCTTTTTGTACTTAAGTCGACATTGTGCCTTTTGTGTTTAATTCCGATTCAATTTGTGTGTTTCATCGTCAATAAGAAGCTCCAAGGGATACTGTAAACCTGAAGTGACGCATCGGAATCTATAACTAGTGTCACAGGAATGGTTCAAAACGTAGTCAGTAAGAAGAGTCAGTCTTTTTGTACTTAAGTCGGCATTGTGCCTTTTGTATTTAATTCCGATGCAATTTCTGTGTTTCATCGTCAATAAGAAGGTCCAAGGGATACAGTAAACCTGAAGTGAAGCATCGGAATCTATAACTAGTTTCACAGGAATGGTTCAAAACATAGACAGTAAGAAGAGTTAGTCTTCTTGTATATAAGTCGGCCATGTGCCTTTTGTATTTCATTTCGATGCAATTTCTGTGTTTCATCGTTAATAAAAATGTCAGAGGGATACAGTAAACCTGAAGTGAAGCATCGGAATGTATAACTAGTGTCACAGGAATGGTTCAAACATAGTAAGTAAGAAGAGTCAGTCCTTTTGTACTTAAGTTGGCATTGGGCCTTTTTTGTTTAATTCCGATGCAATTTGTGTGTTTCATCTTCAATAAGAAGGTCCAAGGGATACAGTAAACCTGAAGTGAAGCATCGGAATGTATAACTAGTGTCACAGGAATGGTTCAAAACATAGTCAGTAAGACGTGTCAGTCTTCTTGTCCTTAAGTCGGCATTGTGCCTTTTGTATTTAATCCCGATGCAATTTCTGTGTTTCATCGTCAATAAGAAGGTCCAAGGGATACAGTAAACCTGAAATGAATCATCGGAATCTATAACTAGTGTCACAGGAATGGTTCAATACATAGTCAGTAAGAAGAGTCAGTCTTTTTGTACTTAAGTCGGCATTGTGCCTTTTGTATTTAAATCCGATGCAATTTCTGTGTTTCATCGTCAATAAGATCAGAGGGATACAGTAAACATGAAGTAAAGCATCGGAATCTATAACTAGTGTCACAGGAATAGTCAGTAAGAAGAGTCAGTCTTTTTGTACTTAAGTCGGCATTGTGCATTTTGTGTTTAATTCCGATGCAATTTCTGTGCTTCGTCGTCAATAAGAAGATCAGAGGGATACAGTAAACCTGAAGTGAAGCATCGGAATCTATAACTAGTGTCACAGGAATGGTTCAAAGCATAGTCAGTAAGAAGAGTCAGTCTTTTTGTACTTATGTCGGCATTGTGCCTTTTGTATTTAATTCCGATGCAATTTCTGTGTTTCATCGTCAATGAGAAGATCAGAGGGATACAGTAAACCTGAAGTGAAGCATCGGAATCTATAACTAGTGTCACAGGAATGGTTCAAACATAGTCAGTAAGAAGAGTTAGTCTTTTTGCACTTAAGTCGGCATTGTGCCTTTTGTATTTAATTCGGATGCAATTTCTATGTTTCATCGTCAATAGGAAGATCAGAGGGATACAGTAAACCTGAAGTGAAGCATCGGAATCTATAACTAGTGTCACAGGAATGGTTCAAAACATAGTCAGTAAGAAGAGTCAGTCTTTCAGTACTTAAGTCGGCATTGTGCCTTTTGTGTTTAATTCCGATGCAAATTGTGTGTTTCATCGTCAAAACGAAGGTCCAAGGGATACAGTAAACATGAAGTGAAGCATCGGAATCTATAACAAGTGTCACAGGAATGGTTCAAAACATAGACAGTAAGAAGAGTCAGTATTCTTGTACATAAGTCCCCCATGTGCCTTTTGTATATCATTTCGATGCAATTTCTGTGTTTGATCGTTAATAAGATGGTCAGAGGGATACAGTAAACCTGAAGTGAAGCATCGGAATCTATAACTAGTGTCACAGGAATGGTTCAAAACATAGTCAGTAAGAAGAGTCAGTCTTTTTGTACTTAAGTCGGCATTGTGCCTTTTGTGTTCAATTCCGATGCAATTTCTGTGTTTGATCGTTAATAAGATGGTCAGAGGGATACAGTAAACCTGAAGTGAAACATCGAAATCTATAACTAGTGTCACAGAAATGGTTCAAAACATAGATAGTAATAAGAATCAGTTTTCATTTACTTAATCGGCATTGTGCTCTTTCTATTTAATTCCGATGCAATTTCTGTGTTTCATCTTCAATCAGAATGTCCAAGGGATACAGTAAACCTGAAGTGAAGCATCGGAATGTATAACTAGTGTCACAGGAATGGTTCAAAACATAGACAGTAAGAAGAATCAGTCTTCTTGTACTTAAGTCGGTATTGTGCCTTTTCTATTTAATTCCGATGGAATTTCTGTGTTCCATCGTCACTAAGAAGGTCCAAGGGATACAGTAAACCTGAAGTGAAGCATCGGAATCGATAACTAGTGTCACAGGAATGGTTCAAAGCATAGTCAGTAAGACGAGTCAGTCTTTTTGTACTTAAGTCGGCATTGTGCCTTTTGTGTTTAATTCCGATGCAATTTCTGTGTTTCATCGTCAATAAGAAGGTCCAAGGGATACTGTAAACCTGACGTGAAGCATCGGAATCTATAACTAGTGTCACAGGAATGGTTCAAATCTTAGACAGTAAGAAGAGTCAGTCTTCTTGTATATAAGTCGGCATTGTGCCTTTTGTATTTAATTCCGATGCAATATCTGTGCTTCATCGTCAATAAGAAGATCAGAGGGATACAGTAAACCTGAAGCGAAGCATCCGAATCTATAACTATTGTCACAGGAATGGTTCAAAACATTGACAGTAGGAAGAGTCAGTCTTCTTGTACTTAAGTCGGCATCGTGCCTTTTGTATTTAATTCCGATGCCATTTCTGTGTTTCATCGTCAATAAGAAGGTCCAAGGGATACAGTTAAACTGAAGTGAAGCATCGGAATCTATAACTAGTGCCCCAGGAATGGTTCAAAACATAGACAGTAAGAAGAGTCAGTCTTTTTGTACTTAAGTCGGTATTGTGCCTTTTGTGTTTAATTCCGATGCAATTTCTGTGTTTCATCGTCAATAAGACGGTCCAAGGGATACAGTAAACCTGAAGTGAAGCATCGGAATGTATAACTAGTGTCACAGGAATGGTTCAAAACATAGACAGTAAGAAGAGTCAGTCTTCTTGTATATAAGTCGGCATTGTGCCTTTTGTATTTAATTCCGATGCAATTTCTGTGTTTCATCGTCAATAAGAAGATCAGAGGGATACAGTAAACCTGAAGTGAAGCATCGGAATCTATAACTAGTGTCACAGGAATGGTTCGAAACATAGTCACTAAGAAGAGTCTGTCTTTTTGTACTTAAGTCGGCATTGTGCCTTTTTGTGTTTTATTCCGATGCAATTTGTGTGTTTCATCGTCAATAAGAAGGTCCAAGGGATACAGTAATCCTGAAGTGAAGCATCGGAATCTATAACTAGTTTCACAGGAATGGTTCAAAGCATAGACAGCAAGAAGAGTCAGTGTTCTTGTATATAAGTCGACATTGTGCCTTTTGTATTTAATTCCGATGCAATTTCTGTGTTTCATCGTCAATAAGAAGATCGGAGGGATACAGTAAACCTGAAGTGAAGCATCGGAATCTATAACTAGTGTCACAGGAATGGTTCAAAAGATGGACAGTAAGAAGGGTCAGTCGTCTTGTACTTAAGTCGGCATTGTGCCTTTTGTGTTTAATTCCAATGCAATTTCTGTGTTTCATCGTCAATAAGAAGGTCCAAGGGATACAGTAAACCTGAAGTGAAGCATCGGAATCTATAACTAGTGTCACAGGAATGGTTCAAAACATAGACAGTAAGAAGGGTCAGTCTTCTTGTATATAAGTCGGCATTGTGCCTTTTGTATTTAATTCCGATGCAATTTCTGTGTTTCATCGTCAATAAGAAGATCAGAGGGATACAGCATACCTGAAGTGAAGCATCGGAATCTATAACTAGTGTCACAGGAATGGTTCAAAACATAGTCAGTAAGAAGAGTCAGTCTTTTTGTACTTAAGTCGACATTGTGCCTTTTGTGTTTAATTCCGATTCAATTTGTGTGTTTCATCGTCAATAAGAAGCTCCAAGGGATACTGTAAACCTGAAGTGACGCATCGGAATGTATAACTAGTGTCACAGGAATGGTTCAAAACATAGTCAGTAAGAAGAGTCAGTCTTTTTGTACTTAAGTCGGCATTGTGCCTTTTGTATTTAATTCCGATGCAATTTCTGTGTTTCATCTTCAATAAGAAGGTCCAAGGGATACAGTAAACCTGAAGTGAAGCATCGGAATCTATAACTAGTTTCACAGGAATGGTTCAAAACATAGACAGTAAGAAGAGTTAGTCTTCTTGTATATAAGTCGGCCATGTGCCTTTTGTATTTCATTTCGATGCAATTTCTGTGTTTCATCGTTAATAAAAATGTCAGAGGGATACAGTAAACCTGAAGTGAAGCATCGGAATGTATAACTAGTGTCACAGGACAGGTTCAAACATAGTAAGTAAGAAGAGTCAGTCCTTTTGAACTTAAGTTGGCATTGGGCCTTTTTTGTTTAATTCCGATGCAATTCGTGTGTTTCATCTTCAATAAGAAGGTCCAAGGGATACAGTAAACCTGAAGTGAAGAATCGGAATGTATAACTAGTGTTACAGGAATGGTTCAAAACATAGACAGTAAGACGTGTCAGTCTTCTTGTCCTTAAGTCGGCATTGTGCATTTTGTGTTTAATTCCGATGCAATTTCTGTGCTTCGTCGTCAATAAGAAGATCAGAGGGATACAGTAAACCTGAAGTGAAGCATCGGAATCTATAACTAGTGTCACAGGAATGGTTCAAACATAGTCAGTAAGAAGAGTCAGTCTTTTTGTTCTTAAGTCGGCATTGTGCCTTTTGTATTTCATTCGGATGCAATTTCTGTGTTTCATCGTCAATAGGAAGATCAGAGGGATACAGTAAACCTGAAGTGAAGCATCGGAATCTATAACTAGTGTCACAGGAATGGTTCAAAACATAGTCAGTAAGAAGAGTCAGTCTTTCAGTACTTAAGTCGGCATTGTGCCTTTTGTGTTTAATTCCGATGCAAATTGTGTGTTTCATCGTCAATACGAAGGTCCAAGGGATACAGTAAACATGAAGTGAAGCATCGGAATCTATAACAAGTGTCACAGGAATGGTTCAAAACATAGACAGTAAGAAGAGTCAGTATTCTTGTACTTAAGTCCCCCATGTACCTTTTGTATTTCATTTCGATGCAATTTCTGTGTTTGATCGTTAATAAGATGGTCAGAGGGATACAGTAAACCTGAAGTGAAGCATCGGAATCTATAACTGGTGTCACAGGAATGGTTCAAAACATAGTCAGTAAGAAGAGTCAGTCTTTTTGTACTTAAGTCGGCATTGTGCCTTTTGTGTTTAATTCCGATGCAATTTCTGTGTTTCATCGTCAATAAGACGGTCCAAGGGATACAGTAAACCTGTAGTGAAGCATCGGAATGTATAACTAGTGTCACAGGAATGGTTCAAAACATAGTCAGTAAGAAGTGTCAGTCTTCTTGTCCTTAAGTCGGCATTGTGAATTTTATATTTAATCCCGATGCAATTTCTGTGTTTCATCGTCAATAAGAAGGTCCAAGGGATACAGTAAACCTGAAGTGAAGCATCGGAATCTATAACAAGTGTCACAGGAATGGTTCAAAACATAGACAGTAAGAAGGGTCAGTCTTCTTGTTCTTAAGTCGGCCATGTGCCTGTTGTATTTCATTTCGATGCAATTTCTGTGTTTCATCGTTAATAAGAAGGTCAGAGGTATATAGTAAACCTGAAGTGAAGCATCGGAATCAATAACTAGTGTTACAGGAATGGTTCAAAACATAGTCAGTAAGAAGAGTCAGACTTTTTGTACTTAAGTCGGCATTGTGATTTTTTGGTGTTTCATTCCGTTGCAATTTCTGTGTTTCATCGTCAATAAGAAGGTCCAAGGGATACAGTAAACCTGAAGTGAAGCATCGGAATCTATAACTAGTGTCACAGGAATGGTTCAAGACATAGACAGTAAGAAGAGTCAGTCTTCTTGTATATAAGTCGGCATTCTGCCTTTTATATTTAATTCCGATGCAATTTCTGTGTTTCATCGTCAATAAGAAGATCACAGGGATACAGTAAACCTGAAGTGAAGCATCGGAATCTATAACTAGTGTCACAGGAATGGTTCAAAGCATTGACAGTAGGAAGAGTCAGTCTTCTTGTCCTTAAGTCGGCATTGTGCCTTTTGTATTTAATCCCGATGCAATTTCTGTGTTTCATCGTCAATAAGAAGGTCCAAGGGATACAGGAAACCTGAAGTGAAGCGTCGGAATCTATAACAAGTGTCAGAGGAATGGTTCAAAACATAGACAGTAAGAAGGGTCAGTCTTCTTGTACTTAAGTCGGCCATGTCCCTTTTGTATTTCATTTCGATGCAATTTCTGTGTTTCATCGTTAATAAGAAGGTGAGAGGGATACAGTAAACCAGAAGTGAAGCATCGGAATCTATAACTAGTGTCACAGGAATGGTTCAAAACATAGTCAGTAAGAAGAGTCAGTCTTTTTGTACTTAAGTCGGCATTGTGCCTTTTGTGTTTAATTTCGATGCAATTTCTGTGTTTCATCGTCAATAAGAAGGTCCAAGGGATACAGTAAACCAGAAGTGAAGCATCGGAATCTATAACTGGTGTCACAGGATGATTCAAAACATTGCCAGTAAGAAGAGTCAGTCTTCTTGTACTTAAGTAGGCATTGTGCTTTTTGCATTTAATTCCGATGCAATTTCTGTGTTTCATCTTCAATCAGAATGTCCTAGGGATACAGTAAACCTGAAGTGAAGCATCGGAATCTATAACTAGTGTCACAGGAATGGTTCAAAACATAGACAGTATGAAGAATCAGTCTTCTTGTACTTAAGTCGGTATTGTGCCTTTTGTATTTAATTCCGATGCAATTTCTGTGTTTCATCTTCAATCAGAATGACCAAGGGATACAGTAAACCTGAAGTGAAGCATCGGAATCTACAACTAGTGTCACAGGAATGGTTCAAAACATAGTCAGTAAGAAGAGTCAGTCTTTCTGTACTTAAGTCGGCATTGTGCCTTTTGTGTTTAATTCCGATGCAATTTGTGTGTTTCGTCGTCAATAAGAAAGTCCAAGGGATACTGTAAACCTGTAGTGAAGCATCGGAATCTATAACAAGTGTCACAGGAATGGTTCAAAACATAGACAGTAAGAAGGGTCAGTCTTCTTGTACTTAAGTCGGCCATGTGCCTTTTGTATTTCATTTCGATGCAATATCTGTTTTTCATCGTTAATAAGAAGGACAGAGGTATACAGTAAACCTGAAGTGAAGCATCGGAATCAATAACTAGTGTTACAGGAATGTTTCAAAACATAGTCAGTAAGAAGAGTCAATCTTTTTGTACTTAATTCGGCATTGTGATTTTTTGGAGTTTCATTCCGTTGCAATTTCTGTGTTTCATCGTCAATAAGAAGGTCCAAGGGATACAGTAAACCTGAAGTGAAGCATCGGAATGTATAACTAGTGTCACAGGAATGGTTCGAAACATAGTCAGTAAGAAGTGTCAGTCTTCTTGTCCTTAAGTAGGCATTGTGCCTTTTGTATTTAATCAAGATGCAATTTCTCTGTTTCATCGTCAATAAGAAGGTCCAAGGGCTACAGTAAACCTGAAGTAAAGCATCGGAATCTATAACAAGTGTCACAGGAATGGTTCTAAAACATTGACAGTAAGAAGGGCCAGTCTTCTTGTACTTAAGTCGGCCATGTGCCTTTTGTGTTTCATTTCGATGCAATTTCTGTGATTCATCGTTAATAAGAAGGTCAGAGGGATACAGTAAACCTGAAGTGAAGCATCGGAATCTATAACTAGTGTCACAGGAATGGTTCAAAACATAGTCAGTAAGAAGAGTCAGTCTTTTTGTACTTATGTCGGCATTGTGCCTTTTGTGTTTAATTCCGATGCAATTTCTGTGTTTGATCGTCAATAAGAAGGTCCAAGGGATACAGTAAACCTGAAGTGAAGCATCGGAATCTATAACTAGTGTCACAGGAATGGTTCAAAACATAGACAGTAAGAAGAGTCAGTCTTCTTGTATATAAGTCGGCATTCTGCCTTTTATATTTAATTCCGATGCAATTTCTGTGTTTCATCGTCAATAAGAAGATCAGAGGGATACAGTAAACCTGAAGTGAAGCATCGGAATCTATAACTAGTGTCACAGGAATGGTTCAAAACATAGTCAGTAAGAAGAGTCAGTCTTTTTGTACGTAAGTCGGCATTGTGCCTTTTGTGTTTAATTCCGATGCAATTTCTGTGTTTCATCGTCAATAAGAAGGTCCAAGGGATACAGTAAACCAGAAGTGAAGCATCGGAATCTATAACTAGTGTCACAGGATGATTCAAAACATTGCCAGTAAGAAGAGTCATTCTTCTTGTACTTAAGTATTCATTGTGCCTTTTGCATTTAATTCCGATGCAATTTCTGTGTTTCATCTTCAATGAGAATGTCCAAGGGATACAGTGAACCTGAAGTGAAGCATCGGAATCTATAACTAGTGTCACAGGAATGGTTCAAAACATAGACAGTATGAAGAATCAGTCTTCTTGTACTTAAGTCGGTATTGTGCCTTTTGTATTTAATTCCGATGCAATTTCTGTGTTTCATCTTCAATCAGAATGTGCAAGGGATACAGTAAACCTGAAGTGAAGCATCGGAATGTATAACTAGTGTCACAGGAATGGTTCAAAACATAGTCAGTAAGAAGTGTCAGTCTTCTTGTCCTTAAGTCGGCATTATGCCTTTTGTATTTAATCCCGAAGCAATTTCGGTGTTTCATCGTCAATAAGAAGGTCCCAGGGATACAGTAAACCTGAAGTGAAGCATCGGAATCAATAACAAGTGTCACAGGAATGGTTCAAAACATAGACAGTAAGAAGGGTCAGTCTTCTTGTACTTAAGTCGGCCATGTGCCTTTTGTATTTCATTTCGATGCAATTTCTGTGTTTCATCGTTAACAAGAAGGTCAGAGGGATACAGTAAACCTGAAGTGAAGCATCGGAATCTATAACTAGTGTCACAGGAATGGTTCAAAGCATAGTCAGTAAGAAGAGTCAGTCTTTTTGTACTTAAGTCGGCATTATGCCTTTTGTGTTTAATTCCGATGCAATTTCTGTGTTTCATCGTCAATAAGAAGGTCCAAGGGATACAGTAAACCTGAAGTGAAGCATCGGAATCTATAACTAGTGTCACAGGAATGGTTCAAAACATAGACAGTAAGAAGGGTCAGTCTTCTTGTATATAAGTCGGCATTGTGCCTTTTGTATTTAATTCCGATGCAATTTCTGTGTTTCATCGACAATTAGAAGATCAGAGGGATACAGTATACCTGAAGTGAAGCATCGGAATCCATA
The DNA here is from genome assembly GCF_021461385.2 of Schistocerca piceifrons. Classification (NCBI taxonomy): domain Eukaryota; kingdom Metazoa; phylum Arthropoda; class Insecta; order Orthoptera; family Acrididae; genus Schistocerca; species Schistocerca piceifrons. The sequence goes on from NW_025728048.1 coordinate 35,097, forward strand.
ACTAGTGTCACAGGAATGGTTCAAAACATAGTCAGTAAGAAGAGTCAGTCTTTTTGTACTTAAGTCGACATTGTGCCTTTTGTGTTTAATTCCGATGCAATTTGTGTGTTTCATCGTCAATAAGAAGCTCCAAGGGATACAGTAAACCTGAAGTGAAGCATCGGAATCTATAACTAGTGTCACAGGAATGGTTCAATAACATAGTCAGTAAGAAGAGTCAGTCTTTTTGTACTTAAGTCGGCATTGTGCCTTTTGTATTTAAATCCGATGCAATTTCTGTGTTTCATCGTCAATAAGAAGGTCCAAGGGATACAGTAAACCTGAAGTGAAACATCGGAATCTATAACTAGTGTCACAGGAATGGTTCAAAACATAGACAGTAAGAAGAGTTAGTCTTCTTGTACATAAGTCGGCCATGTGTCTTTTGTATTTCATTTCGATGCAATTTCTGTGTTTCATCGTTAATAAGAAGGTCAGAGGGATACAGTAAACCTGAAGTGAAGCATCGGAATCTATAACTAGTGCCACAGGAATGGTTCAAAACATAGACAGTAAGAAGAGTCAGTCCTTTTGTACTTAAGTTGGCATTGTGCCATTTGTGTTTAATTCCGATGCAATTTGTGTGTTTCATCGTCAATAATAAGGTCCAAGGGATACAGTAAGCCTGAAGTGAAGCATCGGAATGTATAACTAGTGTCACAGGAATGGTTCAAAACATAGTCAGTAAGAGGTGTCAGTCTTCTTGTCCTTAAGTCGGCATTGTGCCTTTTGTATTTAATCCCGATGCAATTTCTGTGTTTCATCGTCAATAAGAAGGTCCAAGGGATACAGTAAACCTGAAGTGAAGCATCGGAATCTATAACTAGTGTCACAGGAATGGTTCAATACATAGTCAGTAAGAAGAGTCAGTCTTTTTGTACTTAAGTCGGCATTGTGCCTTTTGTATTTAATTCCGATGCAATTTCTGTGTTTCATCGTCAATAAGAAGGTCCAAGGGATACAGTAAACCAGAAGTGAAGCATCGGAATCTATAACTAGTGTCACAGGATGATTCAAAACATTGCCAGTAAGAAGAGTCATTCTTCTTGTACTTAAGTAGGCATTGTGCCTTTTGCATTTAATTCCGATGCAATTTCTGTGTTTCATCTTCAATGAGAATGTCCAAGGGATACAGTGAACCTGAATTGAAGCATCGGAAACTATAACTAGTGTCACAGGAATGGTTCAAAACATAGACAGTATGAAGAATCAGTCTTCTTGTACTTAAGTCGGTATTGTGCCTTTTGTATTTAATTCCGATGCAATTTCTGTGTTTCATCTTCAATCAGAATGTGCAAGGGATACAGTAAACCTGAAGTGAAGCATCGGAATGTATAACTAGTGTCACAGGAATGGTTCAAAACATAGTCAGTAAGAAGTGTCAGTCTTCTTGTCCTTAAGTCGGCATTATGCCTTTTGTATTTAATCCCGAAGCAATTTCGGTGTTTCATCGTCAATAAGAAGGTCCCAGGGATACAGTAAACCTGAAGTGAAGCATCGGAATCAATAACAAGTGTCACAGGAATGGTTCAAAACATAGACAGTAAGAAGGGTCAGTCTTCTTGTACTTAAGTCGGCCATGTGCCTTTTGTATTTCATTTCGATGCAATTTCTGTGTTTCATCGTTAACAAGAAGGTCAGAGGGATACAGTAAACCTGAAGTGAAGCATCGGAATCTATAACTAGTGTCACAGGAATGGTTCAAAGCATAGTCAGTAAGAAGAGTCAGTCTTTTTGTACTTAAGTCGGCATTATGCCTTTTGTGTTTAATTCCGATGCAATTTCTGTGTTTCATCGTCAATAAGAAGGTCCAAGGGATACAGTAAACCTGAAGTGAAGCATCGGAATCTATAACTAGTGTCACAGGAATGGTTCAAAACATAGACAGTAAGAAGGGTCAGTCTTCTTGTATATAAGTCGGCATTGTGCCTTTTGTATTTAATTCCGATGCAATTTCTGTGTTTCATCGACAATTAGAAGATCAGAGGGATACAGTATACCTGAAGTGAAGCATCGGAATCCATAACTAGTGTCACAGGAATGGTTCAAAACATAGTCAGTAAGAAGAGTCAGTCTTTTTGTACTTAAGTCGACATTGTGCCTTTTGTGTTTAATTCCGATGCAATTTGTGTGTTTCATCGTCAATAAGAAGCTCCAAGGGATACAGTAAACCTGAAGTGAAGCATCGGAATCTATAACTAGTGTCACAGGAATGGTTCAAAACATAGTCAGTAAGAAGAGTCAGTCTTTTTGTACTTAAGTCGGCATTGTGCCTTTTGTATTTAAATCCGATGCAATTTCTGTGTTTCATCGTCAATAAGAAGGTCCAAGGGATACAGTAAACCTGAAGTGAAACATCGGAATCTATAACTAGTGTCACAGGAATGGTTCAAAACATAGACAGTAAGAAGAGTTAGTCTTCTTGTACATAAGTCGGCCATGTGTCTTTTGTATTTCATTTCGATGCAATTTCTGTGTTTCATCGTTAATAAGAAGGTCAGAGGGATACAGTAAACCTGAAGTGAAGCATCGGAATCTATAACTAGTGCCACAGGAATGGTTCAAAACATAGACAGTAAGAAGAGTCAGTCCTTTTGTACTTAAGTTGGCATTGTGCCATTTGTGTTTAATTCCGATGCAATTTGTGTGTTTCATCGTCAATAATAAGGTCCAAGGGATACAGTAAACCTGAAGTGAAGCATCGGAATGTATAACTAGTGTCACAGGAATGGTTCAAAACATAGTCAGTAAGAGGTGTCAGTCTTCTTGTCCTTAAGTCGGCATTGTGCCTTTTGTATTTAATCCCGATGCAATTTCTGTGTTTCATCGTCAATAAGAAGGTCCAAGGGATACAGTAAACCTGAAGTGAAGCATCGGAATCTATAACTAGTGTCACAGGAATGGTTCAATACATAGTCAGTAAGAAGAGTCAGTCTTTTTGTACTTAAGTCGGCATTGTGCCTTTTGTATTTAATTCCGATGCAATTTCTGTGTTTCATCGTCAATAAGAAGATCAGAGGGATACAGTAAACCTGAAGTAAAGCATCGGAATCTATAACTAGTGTCACAGGAATGGTTCAAAACATAGTCAGTAAGAAGAGTCAGTCTTTTTGTACTTAAGTCGGCATTGTGCATTTTGTGTTTAATTCCGATGCAATTTCTGTGCTTCATCGTCAATAAGAAGATCTGAGGGATACAGTAAACCTGAAGTGAAGCATCGGAATCTATAACTAGTGTCACAGGAATGGTCAAAACATAGTCAGTAAGAAGAGTCAGTCTTTTTGTACTTATGTCGGCATTGTGCCTTTTGTATTTAATTCCGATGCAATTTCTGTGTCTCATCGTCAATGAGAAGATCAGAGGGATACAGTAAACCTGAAGTGAAGCATCGGAATCTATAACTAGTGTCACAGGAATGGTTCAAAACATAGTCAGTAAGAAGAGTCAGTCTTTTTGTACTTACGTCGGCATTGTGCCTTTTGTATTTAATTCGGATGCAATTTCTGTGTTTCATCGTCAATAAGAAGATCAGAGGGATACAGTAAACCTGAAGTGAAGCATCGGAATCTATAACTAGTGTCAATGGTATGGTTCAAAACATAGACAGTAAGAAGAGTCAGTCTTCTTGTATATAAGTCGGCATTGTGCCTTTTGTATTTAATTACGATGCAATTTCTGTGTTTCATCGTCAATAAGAACATCAGAGGGATACAGTAAACTTGAAGTGAAGCATCGGAATCTATAACTAGTGTCACAGGAATGGTTCAAAACATAGTCAGTAAGAAGAGTCAGTCTTTTTGTACTTAAGTCGGCATTGTGCCTTTTGTGTTTAATTCGAGTGCAATTTCTGTGTTTCATCGTCAATAGGAAGATCAGAGGGATACAGTAAACCTGAAGTGAAGCATCGGAATCCATAACTAGTGCCACAGGAATGGTTCAAAGCATAGTCAGTAAGAAGAGTCAGTTTTATTGTACTTAAGTCGGCATTGTGCCTTTTGTGTTTCATTCCGTTGCAATTTCTGTGTTTCATCGTCAATAAGAAGGTCCAAGGGATACAGTAAACCTGTAGTGAAGCATCGGAATGTATAACTAGTGTCACAGGAATGGTTCAAAACATTGTCAGTAAGAAGTGTCAGTCTTCTTGTCTATAAGTCGGCATTGTGCCTTTTGTATTTAATCCCGATGCAATTTCTGTGTTTCATCGTCAATAAGAAGGTCCAAGGGATACAGTAAACCTGAAGTGAAGCATCGGAATCTATAACAAGTGTCACAGGAATGTTTCAAAACATAGACAGTAAGAAGGGTCAGTCTTCTTGTACTTAAGTCGGCCATGTGCCTTTTGTATTTCATTTCGATGCAATTTCTGTGTTTCATCGTTAATAAGAAGGTCAGAGGTATACAGTAAACCTGAAGTGAAGCATCGGAATCAATAACTAGTGTCACAGGAATGGTTCAAAACATAGACAGTATGAAGAATCAGTCTTCTGGTACTTAAGTCGGTATTGTGCCTTTTGTATTTAATTCCGATGCAATTTCCGTGTTTCATCGTCAATAAGAAGGTCCAAGGGATACAGTAAACCTGAAGTGAAGCATCGGAATCTATAACTAGTGTCACAGGAATGGTTCAAAACATAGTCAGTAAGAAGAGTCAGTCTTCTTGTATATAAGTCGGCATTCTGCCTTTTATATTTAATTCCGATGCAATTTCTGTGTTTCATCGTCAATAAGAAGATCAGAGGGATACAGTAAACCTGAAGTGAAGAATCGGAATCTATAACTAGTGTCACAGGAATGGTTCAAAACATAGTCAGTAAGAAGAGTCAGTCTTTTTGTACATAAGTCGGCATTGTGCCTTTTGTGTTTAATTCCGATGCAACTTCTGTGTTTCATCGTCAATAAGAAGGTCCAAGGGATACAGTAAACCAGAAGTGAAGCATCGGAATCTATAACTAGTGTCACAGTATGATTCAAATCATTGCCAGTAAGAAGAGTCAGTCTTCTTGTACTTAAGTAGGCATTGTGCCTTTTGCATTTAATTCCGATGCAATTTCTGTGTTTCATCTTCAATCAGAATGTCCAAGGGATACAGTAAACCTGAAGTGAAGCATCGGAATCTATAACTAGTGTCACAGGAATGGTTCAAAACATAGACAGTATGAAGAATCAGTCTTCTTGTACTTAAGTCGGTATTGTGCCTTTTGTATTTAATTCCGATGCAATTTCTGTGTTTCATCTTCAATCACAATGTCCAAGGGATACAGTAAACCTAATGTGAAGCATCGGAATGTATAACTAGTGTCACAGGAATGGTTCAAAACATAGTCAGTAAGAAGTGTCAGTCTTCTTGTCCTTAAGTCGGCATTATGCCTTTTGTATTTAATCCCGATGCAATTTGTGTGTTTCATCGTCAATAAGAAGGTCCAAGGGATACAGTAAACCTGAAGTGAAACATCGGAATCTATAACAAGTGTCACAGGAATGGTTCAAAACGTAGACAGTAAGTAGGGTCAGTCTTCTTGTACTTAAGTCGGCCATGTGCCTTTTGTATTTCATTTCGATGCAATTTCTGTGTTTCATCGTTAATAAGAAGGTCAGAGGGATACAGTAAACCTGAAGTGAAGCATCGGAATCTATAACTAGTGTCACAGGAATGGTTCAAAACATAGTCAGTAAGAAGAGTCAGTCTTTTTGTACTTAAGTCGGCATTATGCCTTTTGTGTTTAATTCCGATGCAATTTCTGTGTTTCATCGTCAATAAGAAGGTCCAAGGGATACAGTAAACCTGAAGTGAAGCATCGGAATCTATAACTAGTGTCACAGGAATGGTTCAAAACATAGACAGTAAGAAGGGTCAGTCTTCTTGTATATAAGTCGGCATTGTGCCTTTTGTATATAATTCCGATGCAATTTCTGTGTTTCATCGTCAATTAGAAGTTCAGAGGGATACAGTATACCTGAAGTGAAGCATCGGAATCCATAACTAGTGTCACAGGAATGGTTCAAATCATAGTCAGTAAGAAGAATCAGTCTTTTTGTACTTAAGTCGACATTGTGCCTTTTGTGTTTAATTCCGATGCAATTTGTGTGTTTCATCGTCAATAAGAAGCTCCAAGGGATACACTAAACCTGAAGTGAAGCATCGGAATCTATAACTAGTGTCACAGGAATGGTTCAAAACATAGTCAGTAAGAAGAGTCAGTCTTTTTGTACTTAAGTCGGCATTGTGCCTTTTGTATTTAAATCCGATGCAATTTCTGTGTTTCATCGTCAATAAGAAGGTCCAAGGGATACAGTAAACCTGAAGTGAAACATCGGAATCTATAACTAGTGTCACAGGAATGGTTCAAAACATAGACAGTAAGAAGAGTTAGTCTTCTTGTACATAAGTCGGCCATGTGCCTTTTGTATTTCATTTCGATGCAATTTCTGTGTTTCATCGTTAATAAGAAGGTCAGAGGGATACAGTAAATCTGAAGTGAAGCATCGGAATCTATAACTAGTGCCACAGGAATGGTTCAAAACATAGACAGTAAGAAGAGTCAGTCCTTTTGTACTTAAGTTGGCATTGTGCCTTTTGTGTTTAATTCCGATGCAATTTGTGTGTTTCATCGTCTATAAGAAGGTCCAAGGGATACAGTAAAACTGAAGTGAAGCATCGGAATCTATAACTAGTGTCACAGGAATGGTTCAATACATAGTCAGTAAGAAGAGTCAGTCTTTTTGTACTTAAGTCGGCATTGTGCCTTTTGTATTTAATTCCGATGCAATTTCTGTGTTTCATCGTCAATAAGAAGATCAGAGGGATACAGTAAACCTGAAGTAAAGCACCGGAATCTATAACTAGTGTCACAGGAATGGTTCAAAACATAGTCAGTAAGAAGAGTCAGTCTTTTTGTACTTATGTCGGCATTGTGCCTTTTGTATTTAATTCCGATGCAATTTCTGTGTTTCATCGTCAATGAGAAGATCAGATGGATACAGTAAACCTGAAGTGAAGCATCGGAATCTATAACTAGTGTCACAGGAATGGTTCAAAACATAGTCAGTAAGAAGAATCAGTCTTTTTGTACTTAAGTCGGCATTGTGCCTTTTGTATTTAATTCGGATGCAATTTCTGTGTTTCATCGTCAATAAGAAGATCAGAGGGATACAGTAAACCTGAAGTGAAGCATCGGAATCTATAACTAGTGTCACAGGTATGGTTCAAAACATAGACAGTAAGAAGAGTCAGTCTTCTTGTATATAAGTCGGCATTGTGCCTTTTGTGTTTAATTCGGATGCAATTTCTGTGTTTCATCGTCAATAGGAAGATCAGATGGATACAGTAAACCTGAAGTGAAGCATCGGAATCTATAACTAGTGTCACAGGAATGGTTCAAACCATAGTCAATAAGAAGAGTCAGTTTTCTTGTACTTAAGTCGGCATTGTGCCTTTTGTGTTTAATTCCGATGCAATTTCTGTGTTTCATCGTCAATAAGAAGGTCCAAGGGATACAGTAAACCTGTAGTGAAGCATCGGAATGTATAACTAGTGTCACAGGAATGGTTCAAAACATAGTCAGTAAGAAGTGTCAGTCTTCTTGTCCTTAAGTCGGCATTGTGCCTTTTGTATTTAATCCCGATGCAATTTCTGTGTTTCATCGTCAATAAGAAGGTCCAAGGGATACAGTAAACCTGAAGTGAAGCATCGGAATCTATAACAAGTGTCACAGGAATGGTTCAAAACATAGACAGTAAGAAGGGTCAGTTTTCTTGTACTTAAGTCGGCCATGTGCCTTTTGTATTTCTTTTCGATGCAATTTCTGTGTTTCATCGTTAATAAGAAGGTCCAAGGGATACAGTAATCCAGAAGTGAAGCATCGGAATCTATAACTAGTGTCACAGGATAATTCAAAACATTGCGAGTAAGAAGAGTCAGTCTTCTTGTACTTAAGTAGGCATTGTGCCTTTTGCATTTAATTCCGATGCAATTTCTGTGTTTCATCTTCAATCAGAATGTCCAAGGGATACAGTAAACCTGAAGTGAAGCATCGGAATCAATAACTAGTGTCACAGGAATGGTTCAAAACATAGACAGTATGAAGAATCAGTCTTCTTGTACTTAAGTCGGTATTGTGCCTTTTGTATTTAATTCCGATGCAATTTCTGTGTTTCATCTTCAATCAGAATGTCCAAGGGATACAGTAAACCTGAAGTGAAGCATCGGAATGTATAACTAGTGTCACAGGAATGGTTCAAAACATAGTCATTAAGAAGTGTCAGTCTTCTTGTCCTTAAGTCGGCATTATGCCTTTTGTATTTAATCCCTATGCAATTCGGTGTTTCATCGTCAATAAGAAGGTCAGAGGGATACAGTAAACCTGAAGTGAAACATCGGAATCTATAACTAGTGTCACAGGAATGTTTCAAAACATAGACAGTAAGAAGAGTTAGTCTTCTTGTACATAAGTCGGCCATGTGCCTTTTGTATTTCATTTCGATGCAATTTCTGTGTTTCATCGTTAATAAGAAGGTCAGAGGGATACAGTAAACCTGAAGTGAAGCATCGGAATGTATAACTAGTGTCACAGGAATGGTTCAAAACATAGTCAGTAAGAAGTGTCAGTCTTCTTGTCCTTAAGTCGGCATTGTGCCTTTTGTATTTAATCCCGATGCAATTTCTGTGTTTCATCGTCAATAAGAAATCCAAGGGATACAGTAAACCTAAAGTGAAGCATCGGAATCTATAACAAGTGTCACAGGAATGGTTCAAAACATAGACAGTAAGAAGGGTCAGTCTTCTTGTACTTAAGTCGGCCATGTGCCTTTTGTATTTCATTTCGATGCAATTTCTGTTTTTCATCGTAAATAAGAAGGTCAGAGGTATACAGTAAACCTGAAGTGAAGCATCGGAATCAATAACTAGTGTTACAGGAATGGTTCAAAACATAGTCAGTAAGAAGAGTCAGTCTTTTTGTACTTAAGTCGGCATTGTGATTTTTTGGTGTTTCATTCCGTTGCAATTTCTGTGTTTCATCGTCAATAAGAAGGTCCAAGGGATACAGTAAACCTGAAGTGAAGCATCGGAATGTATAACTAGTGTCACAGGAATGGTTCGAAACATAGTCAGTAAGAAGTGTCAGTCTTCTTGTCCTTAAGTCGGCATTGTGCCTTTTGAATTTTATCCCGATGCAATTTCTCTGTTTCATCGTCAATAAGAAGGTCCAAGGGATACAGTATACCTGAAGTGAAGCATCGGAATCTATAACAAGTGTCACAGGAATGGTTCAAAACATAGTCAGTAAGAAGAGTCAGTCTTTTTGTACTTAAGTCGGCATTATGCCTTTTCCGATGCAATTTCTGTGTTTCTTCGTCAATAAGAAGGTCAGAGGGATACAGTAAACCTGAAGTGAAGCATCGGAATCTATAACTAGTGTCACAGGAATGGTTCAAAACATAGTCAGTAAGAAGAGTCAGTCTTTTTGTACTAAGTCGGTATTATGCCTTTTGTGTGTAATTCCGACGCAATTTCTGTGTTTCATCGTCAATAAGAAGGTCCAAGGGATACAGTAAACCTGAAGTTAAGCATCGGAATCTATAACTAGTGTCACAGGAATGGTTCAAAACATAGACAGTAAGAAGGGTCAGTCTTCTTGTATATAAGTCGGCATTGTGCCTTTTGTATTTACTTCCGATGCAATTTCTGTGTTTCATCGTCAATTAGAAGATCAGAGGGATACAGTATACCTGAAGTGAAGCATCGGAATCCATAACTAGTGTCACAGGAATGGTTCAAAACATAGTCAGTAAGAAGAGTCAGTCTTTTTGTACTTAAGTCGACATTGTGCCTTTTGTGTTTAATTCCGAAGCAATTTGTGTGTTTCATCGTCAATAAGAAGCTCCAAGGGATACAGTAAACCTGAAGTGAAGCATCGGAATCTATAACTAGTGTCACAGGAATGGTTCAAAACATAGTCAGTAAGAAGAGTCAGTCTTTTTGTACTTAAGTCGGCATTGTGCCTTTTGTATTTTATTCCGATGCAATTTCTGTGTTTCATCGTCAATAAGAAGGTCCAAGGGATACAGTAAACCTGAAGTGAAGCATCGGAATCTATAACTAGTGTCACAGGAATGGTTCAAAACATAGACAGTAAGAAGAGTTAGTCTTCTTGTACATACGTCGGCTATGTGCATTTTGTATTTCATTCCGATGCAATTTCTGTGTTTCATCGTCAATAAGAAGATCAGAGGGATACAGTAAACCTGAAGTAAAGCATCGGAATCTATAACTAGTGTCACAGGAATGGTTCAAAACATAGTCAGTAAGAAGAGTCAGTCTTTTTGTACTTAAGTCGGCATTGTGCATTTTGTGTTTAATTCCGATGCAATTTCTGTGGTTCATCGTCAATAAGAAGATCAGAGGGATACAGTAAACCTGAAGTGAAGCATCGGAATCTATAACTAGTGTCACAGGAATGGTTCAAAACATAGTCAGTAAGAAGAGTCAGTCTTTTTGTACTTATGTCGGCATTGTGCCTTTTGTATTTAATTCCGATGCAATTTCTGTGTTTCATCGTCAATGAGAAGATCAGAGGGATACAGTAAACCTGAAGTGAAGCATCGGAATCTATAACTAGTGTCACAGGAATGGTTCAAAACATAGTCAGTAAGAAGAGTCAGTCTTTTTGTACTTAAGTCGGCATTGTGCCTTTTGTATTTAATTCGGATGCAATTTCTGTGTTTCATCGTCAATAAGAAGATCAGAGGGATACAGTAAACCTGAAGTGAAGCATCGGAATCTATAACTAGTGTCACAGGTATGGTTCAAAACATAGACAGTAAGAAGAGTCAGTCTTCTTGTATATATGTCGGTATTGTGCCTTTTGTATTTAATTACGATGCAATTTCTGTGTTTCATCGTCAATAAGAAGATCAGAGGGATACAGTAAACCTGAAGTGAAGCATCGGAATCTATAACTAGTGTCACAGGAATGGTTCAAAACATAGTCAGTAAGAAGAGTCAGTCTTTTTGTACTTAAGTCGGCATTGTGCCTTTTGTGTTTAATTCGGATGCAATTTCTGTGTTTCATCGTCAATAGGAAGATCAGAGGGATACAGTAATCCTGACGAGAAGCATCGGAATCTATAACTAGTGTCACAGGAATGGTTCAAATCATAAACAGTAAGAATAGGCAGTCTTTCTGTACTTAAGTCGGCATTGTGATTTTTGTGTTTAATTCCGATGCAATTTGTGTGTTTCATCGTCAATAAGAAGGTCCAAGGGATACAGTAAACCTGAAGTGAAGCATCGGAATCTATAACAAGTGTCACAGGAATGGTTCAAAACATAGACAGTAAGAAGAGTCAGTCTTCTTGTACTTAAGTCGGCCATGTGCCTTTTGTATTTCATTTCGATGCAATTTCTGTGTTTCATCGTTAATAAGAAGGTCAGAGGGATACAGTAAACCTGAAGTGAAGCATCGGAATCTATAACTAGTGTCACAGGAATGGTTCAAAGCATAGTCAGTAAGAAGAGTCAGTTTTCTTGTACTTAAGTCGGCATTGTGCCTTTTGTGTTTAATTCCGATGCAATTTCTGTGTTTCATCGTCAATAAGAAGGTCCAAGGGATACAGTAAACCTGTAGTGAAGCATCGGAATGTATAACTAGTGTCACAGGAATGGTTCAAAACATAGTCAGTAAGAAGTGTCAGTCTTCTTGTCCTTAAGTCGGCATTGTGCATTTTGTATTTAATCCCGATGCAATTTCTGTGTTTCATCGTCAATAAGAAGGTCCAAGGGATACAGTAAACCTGAAGTGAAGCATCGGAATCTATAACAAGTGTCACAGGAATGGTTCAAAACATAGACAGTAAGAAGGGTCAGTCTTCTTGTACTTAAGTCGGCCATGTGCCTTTTGTATTTCATTTCGATGCAATTTCTGTGTTTCATCGTTAATAAGAAGGTCAGAGGTATACAGTAAACCTGAAGTGAAGCATCGGAATCAATAACTAGTGTCACAGGAATGGTTCAAAACATAGTCAGTAAGAAGAGTCAGTCTTTTTGTACTTAAGTCGGCATTGTGCCTTTTGTGTTTAATTCCGATGCAATTTCTGTGTTTCATCGTCAATAAGAAGGTCCAAGGGATACAGTAATCCAGAAGTGAAGCATCGGAATCTATAACTAGTGTCACAGGATAATTCAAAACATTGCCAGTTAGAAGAGTCAGTCTTCTTGTACTTAAGTAGGCATTGTGCCTTTTGCATTTAATTCAGATGCAATTTCTGTGTTTCATCTTCAATCAGAATGTCCAAGGGATACAGTAAACCTGAAGTGAAGCATCGGAATCTATAACTAGTGTCACAGGAATGGTTCAAAACATAGACAGTATGAAGAATCAGTCTTCTTGTACTTAAGTCGGTATTGTGCCTTTTGTATTTAATTCCGATGCAATTTCTGTGTTTCATCTTCAATCAGAATGTCCAAGGGATACAGTAAACCTGAAGTGAAGCATCGGAATGTATAACTAGTGTCACAGGAATGGTTCAAAACATAGTCATTAAGAAGTGTCAGTCTTCTTGTCCTTAAGTCGGCATTATGCCTTTTGTATTTAATCCCGATGCAATTTCGGTGTTTCATCGTCAATAAGAAGGTCAGAGGGATACAGTAAACCTGAAGTGAAACATCGGAATCTATGACTAGTGTCACAGGAATGTTTCAAAACATAGACTGTAAGAAGAGTTAGTCTTCTTGTACATAAGTCGGCCATGTGCCTTTTGTATTTCATTTCGATGCAATTTCTGTGTTTCATCGTTAATAAGAAGGTCAGAGGGATACAGTAAACCTGAAGTGAAGCATCGGAATGTATAACTAGTGTCAGAGGAATGGTTCAAAATATAGTCAGTAAGAAGTGTCAGTCTTCTTGTCCTTAAGTCGGCATTGTGCCTTTTGTATTTAATCCCGATGCAATTTCTGTGTTTCATCGTCAATAAGAAGGTCCAAGGGATACAGTTAACCTAAAGTGAAGCATCGGAATCTATAACAAGTGTCACAGGAATGGTTCAAAACATAGACAGTAAGAAGGGTCAGTCTTCTTGTACTTAAGTCGGCCATGTGCCTTTTGTATTTCATTTCGATGCAATTTCTGTTTTTCATCGTAAATAAGAAGGTCAGAGGTATACAGTAAACCTGAAGTGAAGCATCGGAATCAATAACTAGTGTTACAGGAATGGTTCAAAATTTAGTCAGTAAGAAGAGTCAGTCTTTTTGTACTTAAGTCGGCATTGTGATTTTTTGGTGTTTCATTCCGTTGCAATTTCTGTGTTTCATCGTCAATAAGAAGGTCCAAGGGATACAGTAAACCTGAAGTGAAGCATCGGAATGTATAACTAGTGTCACAGGAATGGTTCGAAACATAGTCAGTAAGAATTGTCAGTCTTCTTGTCCTTAAGTCGGCATTGTGCCTTTTGTATTTTATCCCGATGCAATTTCTCTGTTTCATCGTCAATAAGAAGGTCCAAGGGATACAGTAAACCTGAAGTAAAGCATCGGAATCCATAACAAGTGTCACACGAATGGTACAAACATAGACGGTACGAAGAGCCAGTCTTCTTGTACTTATGTCGGCCATGTGCCTTTTGTATTTCATTTCGATGCTATTTCTGTGATTCATCGTTAATACGAAGGTCAGAGGGATACAGTAAACCTGAAGTGAAGCATCGGAATCTATAACTAGTGTCACAGGAATGGTTCAAAACATAGTCAGTAAGAAGAGTCAGTCTTTTTGTACTCAAGTCGGCATTGTGCCTTTTGTGTTTAATTCCGATGCAATTTCTGTGTTTCATCGTCAATAAGAAGGTCCAAGGGATACAGTAAACCAGAAGCGAAGCATCGGAATCTATAACTAGTGTCACAGGATGATTCAAAACATTGCCAGTAAGAAGAGTCAGTCTTCTTGTACTTAAGTAGGCATTGTGCCTTTTGCATTTAATTCCGGTGCAATTTCTGTGTTTCATCTTCAATCAGAATGTCCAAGGGATACAGTAAACCTCAAGCGAAGCATCGGAATGTATAACTAGTGTCACAGGAATGGTTCAAAACATAGTCATTAAGAAGTGTCAGTCTTCTTGTCCTTAAGTCGGGATTTGTATGCAATTTCAGTGTTTCATCGTCAATAAGAAGGTCCAAGGGATACAGTATACCTGAAGTGAAGCATCGGAATCTATAACAAGTGTCACAGGAATGGTTCAAAACATAGTCAGTAAGAAGAGTCAGTGTTTTTGTACTTATGTCGGCATTAGGCCTTTTGTGTTTAATTCCGTTGCAATTTCTGTGTTTCATCGTCAATAAGAAGGTCAGAGGGATACAGTAAACCTGAAGTGAAGCATCGGAATCTATAACTAGTGTCACAGGAATGGTTCAAAGCATAGTCAGTAAGAAGAGTCAATCTTTTTGTACTAAGTCGGTATTATGCCTTATGTGTGTAATTCCGACGCAATTTCTGTGTTTCATCGTCAATAAGAAGGTCCAAGGGATACAGTAAACCTGAAGTTAAGCATCGGAATCTATAACTAGTGTCACAGGAATGGTTCAAAACATAGACAGTAAGAAGGGTCTGTCTTCTTGTATATAAGTCGGCATTGTGCCTTTTGTATTTAATTCCGATGCAATTTCTGTGTTTTATCGTCAATAAGAAGGTCCAAGGGATACAGTAAACCTGAAGTGAAGCATCGGAATCTATAACTAGTGTCACAGGAATGGTTCAAAACATAGACAGTAAGAAGGGTTAGTCTTCTTGTACATACGTCGGCTATGTGCCTTTTGTATTTCATTCCGATGCAATTTCTGTGTTTCATCGTCAATAAGAAGATCAGAGGGATACAGTAAACCTGAAGTAAAGCATCGGAATCTATAACTAGTGTCACAGGAATGGTTCAAAACATAGTCAGTAAGAAGAGTCAGTCTTTTTGTACTTAAGTCGACATTGTGCCTTTTGTGTTTAATTCCGAAGCAATTCGTGTGTTTCATCGTCAATAAGAAGCTCCAAGGGATACAGTAAACCTGAAGTGAAGCATCGGAATCTATAACTAGTGTCACAGGAATGGTTCAAAACATAGTCAGTAAGAAGAGTCAGTCTTTTTGTACTTAAGTCGGCATTGTGCCTTTTGTATTTTATTCCGATGCAATTTCTGTGTTTTATCTTCAATAAGAAGGTCCAAGGGATACAGTAAACCTGAAGTGAAGCATCGGAATCTATAACTAGTGTCACAGGAATGGTTCAAAACATAGACAGTAAGAAGGGTTAGTCTTCTTGTACATACGTCGGCTATGTGCCTTTTGTATTTCATTCCGATGCAATTTCTGTGTTTCATCGTCAATAAGAAGATCAGAGGGATACAGTAAACCTTAAGTAAAGCATCGGAATCTATAACTAGTGTCACAGGAATGGTTCAAAACATAGTCAGTAAGAAGAGTCAGTCTTTTTGTACTTAAGTCGGCATTGTGCATTTTGTGTTTAATTCCGATGCAATTTCTGTGCTTCATCGTCAATTAGAAGATCAGAGGGATACAGTAAACCTGAAGTGAAGCATCGGAATGTATAACTAGTGTCACAGGAATGGTTCAAAACATAGTCAGTAAGAAGAGTCAGTCTTTTTGTACTTATGTCGGCATTGTGCCTTTTGTATTTAATTCCGATGCAATTTCTGTGTTTCATCGTCAATGAGAAGATCAGAGGGATACAGTAACCTGAAGTGAAGCATCGGAATCTGTAACTAGTGTCACAGGAATGGTTCAAAACATAGTCAGTAAGAAGAGTCAGTCTTTTTGTACTTAAGTCGGCATTGTGCCTTTTGTATTTAATTCGGATGCAATTTCTGTGTTTCATCGTCAATAAGAAGATCAGAGGGATACAGTAAACCTGAAGTGAAGCAGCGGAATCTATAACTAGTGTCACAGGTATGGTTCAAAACATAGACAGTAAGAAGAGTCAGTCTTCTTGTATATAAGTCGGAATTGTGCCTTTTGTATTTAATTACGATGCAATTTCTGAGTTTCATCGTCAATAAGAAGATCAGAGGGATACAATAAACCTGAAGTGAAGCATCGGAATCTATAACTAGTGTCACAGGAATGGTTCAAAACATAGTCAGTAAGAAGAGTCAGTCTTTTTGTACTTAAGTCGGCATTGTGCCTTTTGTGTTTAATTCGGATGCAATTTCTGTGTTTCATCGTCAATAGGAAGATCAGAGGGATACAGTAATCCTGACGTGAAGCATCGGAATCTATAACTAGTGTCACGGGAATGGTTCAAATCATAAACAGTAAGAATAGTCAGTCTTTCTGTACTTAAGTCGGCATTGTGGTTTTTGTGTTTAATTCCGATGCAATTTTTGTGTTTCTTCGTCAATAAGAAGGTCCAAGGGATACAGTAAACCTGAAGTGAAGCATCGGAATCTATAACAAGTGTCACAGGAATGGTTCAAAACATAGACAGTAAGAAGAGTCAGTCTTCTTGTACTTAAGTCGGCCATGTGCCTTTTGTATTTCATTTCGATGCAATTTCTGTGTTTCATCGTTAATAAGAAGGTCAGAGGGATACAGTAAACCTGAAGTGAAGCATCGGAATCTATAACTAGTGTCACAGGAATGGTTCAAAGCATAGTCAGTAAGAAGAGTCAGTTTTCTTGTACTTAAGTCGGCATTGTGCCTTTTGTGTTTAATTCCGATGCAATTTCTGTGTTTCATCGTCAATAAGAAGGTCCAAGGGATACAGTAAACCTGTAGTGAAGCATCGGAATGTATAACAAGTGTCACAGGAATGGTTCAAAACATAGTCAGAAAGAAGTGTCAGTCTTCTTGTCCTTAAGTCGGCATTGTGCCTTTTGTATTTAATCCCGATGCAATTTCTGTGTTTCATCGTCAATAAGAAGGACCAAGGGATACAGTAAACCTGAAGTGAAGCATCGGAATCTATAACAAGTGTTACAGGAATGGTTCAAAACATAGACAGTAAGAAGGGTCAGTCTTCTTGTACTTAAGTCGGCCATGTGCCTTTTGTATTTAATTCCGATGCAATTTCTGTGTTTCATCGTCAATAAGAAGATCAGAGGGATACAGTAAACCTGAAGTAAAGCATCGGAATCTATAACTAGTGTCACAGGAATGGTTGAAAACATAGTCAGTAAGAAGAGTCAGTCTTTTTGTACTTAAGTCGGCATTGTGCATTTTGTGTTTAATTCCGATGCAATTTCTGTGCTTCATCGTCAATAAGAAGATCAGAGGGATACAGTAAACCTGAAGTGAAGCATCGGAATCTATAACTAGTGTCACAGGAATGGTTCAAAGCATAGTCAGTAAGAAGAGTCAGACTTTTTGTACTTATGTCGGCATTGTGCCTTTTGTATTTAATTCCGATGCAATTTCTGTGTTTCATCGTCAATGAGAAGGTCAGAGGGATACAGTAAACCTGAAGTGAAGTATCGGAATCTATAACTAGTGTCACAGGAATGGTTCAAAACATAGTCAGTAAGAAGAGTCAGTCTTTTTGTACTGAAGTCGGCATTGTGCCTTTTGTATTCAATTCGGATGCAATTTCTGTGTTTCATCGTCAATAAGAAGATCAGAGGGATACAGTAAACCTGAAGTGAAGCATCGGAATCTATAACTAGTGTCACAGGTACGGTTCAAAACATAGATAGTAAGAAGAGTCAGTCTTCTTGTATATAAGTCGGCATTGTGCCTTTTGTATTTAATTACGATGGAATTTCTGTGTTTCATCGTCAATAAGAAGATCAGAGGGATACAGTAAACCTGAAGTGAAGCATCGGAATCTATAACTAGTGTCACAGGAATGGTTCAAAACATTGACAGTAGGAAGAGTCAGTCTTCTTGTCCTTAAGTCGGCATTGTGCCTTTTGTATTTAATTCCGATGCAATTTCTGTGTTTCATCGTCAATAAGAAGATCAGAGGGATACAGTAAACCTGAAGTGAAGCATCGGAATCTATAACTAGTGTCACAGGAATGGTTCAAAACATAGACAGTATGAAGAATCAGTCTTCTTGTACTTAAGTCGGTATTGTGCCTTTTGTATTTAATTCCGATGCAATTTCTCTGTTTCATCGTCAATAAGAAGGTCCAAGGGATACAGTAAACCTGAAGTAATGCATCGGAATCTATAACTAGTGTCACAGGAATGGTTCAAAACATTGACAGTAGGAAGAGTCAGTCTTCTTGTCCTTAAGTCGGCATTGTGCCTTTTGTATTTAATCCCGATGCAATTTCTGTGTTTCATCGTCAATAAGAAGGTCCAAGGGATACAGTAAACCTGAAGTGAAGCATCGGAATCTATAACAAGTGTCCTAGGAATGGTTCAAAACATAGACAGTAAGAAGGGTCAGTCTTCTTGTACTTAAGTCGGCCATGTCCCTTTTGTATTTCATTTCGATGCAATTTTTGTGTTTCATCGTTAATAAGAAGGTCAGAGGGATACAGTAAACCAGAAGTGAAGCATCGGAATCTATAACTAGTGTCACAGGAATGGTTCAAAACAAGGTCAGTAAGAAGAGTCAGTCTTTTTGTACTTAAGTCGGCATTGTGCCTTTTGTGTTTAATTCCGATGCAATATCTGTGTTTCATCGTCAATAAGAAGGTCCAAGGGATACAGTAAACCAGAAGTGAAGCATCGGAATCTATAACTAGTGTCACAGGATGATTCAAAACATTGCCAGTAAGAAGAGTCAGTCTTCTTGTACTTAAGTAGGCATTGTGCCTTTTGCATTTAATTCCGATGCAATTTCTGTGTTTCATCATCAATCAGAATGTCCAAGGGATACAATAAACCCGAAGTGAAGCATCGGAATCTATAACTAGTGTTGTATGAAGAATCAGTCATCTTGTACTTAAGTCGGTATTGTGCCTTTTGTATTTAATTCCGATGCAATTTCTGTGTTTCATCTTCAATCAGAATGTCCAAGGGATACAGTAAACGTGAAGTGAAGCATCGGAATGTATAACTAGTGTCACAGGAATGGTTCAAAACATAGTCAGTAAGAAGTGTCAGTCTTCTTGTCCTTAAGTCGGCATTGTGCCTTTTGTATTTAATAAGGATGCAATTTCGGTGTTTCATCGTCAATAAGAAGGTCCAAGGGATACAGTAAACCTGAAGTGAAGCATCGGAAACTATAACAAGTGTCACAGGAATGGTTCAAAACATAGACAGTAAGAAGGGTCAGTGTTCTTGTACTTAAGTCGGCCATGTGCCTTTTGTATTTCTTTTCGGTGCAATTTCTGTGTTTCATCGTTAATAACAAGGTCAGAGGGATACAGTAAACCTGAAGTGAAGCATCGGAATCTATAACTAGTGTCACAGGAATGGTTCAAATCATAGTCGGTAAGAAGAGTCAGTTTTCTTGTACTTAAGTCGGCATTGTGATTTTTTGGTGTTTCATTCCATTGCAATTTCTGTGTTTCATCGTCAATAAGAAGGTCCAAGGGATACAGTAAACCTGAAGTGAAGCATCGGAATCTATAACTTGTGTCACAGGAATGGTTCAAAACATAGACAGTAAGAAGAGTCAGTTTTCTTGTATATAAGTCGGCATTCTGCCTTTTATATTTAATTCCGATGCAATTTCTGTGTTTCATCGTCAATAAGAAGATCAGAGGGATACAGTAAATCTGAAGTGAAGCATCGGAATCTATAACTAGTGTCACAGGAATGGTTCAAAACATTGACAGTAGGAAGAGTCAGTCTTCTTGTCCTTAAGTCGGCATTGTGCCTTTTGTATTTAATCCCGATGCAATTTCTGTGTTTCATCGTCAATAAGAAGGTCCAAGGGATACAGTAAATCTGAAGTGAAGCATCGGAATCTAAAACAAGTGTCATAGGAATGGTTCAAAACATAGACAGTAAGAAGGGTCAGTCTTCTTGTACTTAAGTCGGCCATGTCCCTTTTGTATTTCATTTCGATGCAATTTCTGTGTTTCATCGTTAATAAGAAGGTCAGAGGGATACAGCAAACCTGAAGTAAAGCATCGGAATCTATAACTAGTGTCACAGGAATGGTTCAAAACATAGTCAGTAAGAAGAGTCAGACTTTTTGTACTTAAGTCGGCATTGTGCATTTTGTGTTTAATTCCGATGCAATTTCTGTGCTTCATCGTCAATAAGAAGATCAGAGGGATACAGTAAACCTGAAGTGAAGCATCGGAATCTATAACTAGTGTCACAGGAATGGTTCAAAGCATAGTCAGTAAGAACAGTCAGTCGTTTTGTACTTATGTCGGCATTGTGCCTTTTGTATTTAATTCCGATGCAATTTCTGTGTTTCATCGTCAATGAGAAGATCTGAGGGATACAGTAAACCTGAAGTGAAGCATCGGAATCTATAACTAGTGTCACAGGAATGGTTCAAAACATAGTCAGTAAGAAGAGTCAGTCTTTTTGTACTTAAGTCGGCATTGTGCCTCTTGTATTTAATTTGGATGCAATTTCTGTGTTTCATCGTCAATAAGAAGATCAGAGGGATACAGTAAACCTGAAGTCAAGCATCGGAATCTATAACTAGTGTCACAGGTATGGTTCAAAACATAGACAGTAAGAAGAGTCAGTCTTCTTGTATATAAGTCGGCATTGGGCCTTTTGTATTTAATTACGATGCAATTTCTGTGTTTCATCGTCAATAAGAAGATCAGAGGGATACAGTAAACCTGAAGTGAAGCATCGGTATCTATAACTAGTGTCACAGGAATGGTTCAAACATAGTCAGTAAGAAGAGTCAGTCTTTTTGTACTTAAGTCGGCATTGTGCCTTTTGTGTTTAATTCGGATGGAATTTCTGTGTTTCATCGTCAATAGAAAGATCAGAGGGATACAGTAAACCTGAAGTGAAGCATCGGAATCTATAACTAGTGTCACAGGAATGGTTCAAATCATAAACAGTAAGAATAGTCAGTCTTTCTGTACTTAAGTCGGCATTGTGGTTTTTTGTGTTTAATTCCGATGCAATTTGTGTGTTTCATCGTCAATAAGAAGGTCCAAGGGATACAGTAAACCTGAAGTGAAGCATCGGAATCTATAACAAGTGTCACAGGAATGGGTCAAAACATAGACAGTAAGAAGAATCAGTCTTCTTGTACTTAAGTCGGCCGTGTGATTTTTGTATTTCATTTCGATGCAATTTCTGTGTTTCATCGTTAATAAGAAGGTCAGAGGGAAACAGTAAACCTGAAGTGAAGCATCGGAATCTATAACTAGTGTCACAGGAATGGTTCAAAGCATAGTCAGTAAGAAGAGTCAGTTTTCTTGTACTTAAGTCGGCATTGTGCCTTTTGTGTTTAATTCCGATGCAATTTCTGTGTTTCATCGTTAATAAGAAGGTCAGAAGTATACAGTAAACCTGAAGTGAAGCATCGGAATCAATAACTAGTGTTACAGGAACGGTTCAAAACATAGTCAGTAAGAAGAGTCAGTCTTTTTGTACTTAAGTCGGCATTGTGATTTTTTGGTGTTTCATTCCGTTGCAATTTCTGTGTTTCATCGTCAATAAGAAGGTAAAAGGGATACAGTAAACATGAAGTGAAGCATCGGAATGTATAACTAGTGTCACAGGAATGGTTCGAAACATAGTCAGTAAGAAGTGTCAGTCTTCTTGTCCTTAAGTTGGCATTGTGCCTTTTGTATTTAATCCCGATGCAATTTCTCTGTTTCATCGTCAATAAGAAGGGCCAAGGGATACAGTAAACCTGAAGTAAAGCATCGGAATCTATAACAAGTGTCACACGAATGGTTCAAAACATAGACAGTACGAAGGGCCAGTCTTCTTGTACTTATGTAGGCCATGTGCCTTTTGTATTTCATTTCGATATTTCGATGCTATTTCTTGTGATTCATCGTTTAAAAGAAGGTCAGAGGGATACAGTAAACCTGAAGTGAAGCATCGGAATCTAAAACTAGTGTCACAGGAATGGTTCAAAACATAGTCAGTAAGAAGAGTCAGTCTTTTTGTACTTAAGTCGGCATTGTGTTTTGAGTTTAATTCCGATGCAATTTCTGTGTTTCATCGTCAATAAGAAGGTCCAAGGGATACAGTAAACCTGAAGTGAAGAATCGGAATCTATAACTAGTGTCACAGGAATGGTTCAAAACATAGACAGTAAGAAGAGTCAGTTTTCTTGTACTTAAGTCGGCATTCTGCCTTTTATATTTAATTCCGATGCAATTTCTGTGTTTCATCGTCAATAAGAAGATCCGAGGGATACAGTAAACCTGAAGTGAAGCATCGGAATCTATAACTAGTGTCACAGGAATGGTTCAAAACATTGACAGTAGGAAGAGCATAACTAGTGTCACAGGAATGGTTCAAAACATAGTCAGTAAGAAGTGTCAGTCTTCTTGTCCTTAAGTCGGCATTGTGCCTTTTGTATTTAATCCCGATGCAATTTCTGTGTTTCATCGTCAATAAGAAGGTCCAAGGGATACAGTAAACCTGAAGTGAAGCATCGGAATCTATAACAAGTGTCACAGGAATGGTTCAAAACATAGACAGTAAGAAGGGTCAGTCTTCTTGTACTTAAGTCGGCATTGTGCCTTTTGTATTTAATTCCGATGCAATTTCTGTGTTTCATCATCAATCAGAATGTCCAAGGGATACAGTAAACCTGAAGTGAAGCATCGGAATACATAACTAGTGTTACAGGAATGGTTCAAAACATAGACAGATGAAGAATCAGTCTTCTTGTACTTAAGTCGGTATTGTGCCTTTTGTATTTAATTCCGATGCAATTTCTCTGTTTCATCTTCAATCAGAATGTCCAAGGGATACAGTAAACCTGAAGTGAAGCATCGGAATGTATAACTAGTGTCACAGGAATGGTTCAAAACATAGTCAGTAAGAAGTGTCAGTCTTCTTGTCCTTAAGTCGCCATTGTGCCTTTTGTATTTAATCCCGATGGAATTTCGGTGTTTCATCGTCAATATGAAGGTCCAAGGGATACAGTAAACCTGAAGTAAGGCATCGGAATCTATAACAAGTGTCACAGGAATGGTTCAAATCATAGACAGTAAGAAGATTCAGTCTTCTTGTACTTAAGTCGGCCATGTGCCTTTTGTATTTCATTTCGATGCAATTTCTGTGTTTCATCGTTAATAAGAAGGTCAGAGGGAGACAGCAAACCTGAAGTGAAGCATCGGAATCTATAACTAGTGTCACAGGAATGGTTCAAAACATAGTCAGTAAGAAGAGTCATTCTTTTTGTACTTAAGTCGGCATTGTGCCTTTTGTGTTTAATTCCGATGCAATTTCTGTGTTTCATCGTCAATAAGAAGGTCCAAGGGATACAGTAAACCTGAAGTGAAGCATCGGAATCTATAACTAGTGTCACAGGAATGGTTCAAAACATAGACAGTAAGGAGAGACAGTCTTCTAGTTTATAAGCCGGCATTGTGTCTTTTGTATTTAATTCCGATGCAATTTCTGTGTTTCATCGTCAATAAGAAGATCAGAGGGATACAGTAAACCTGAAACGAAGCATCGGAATATATAACTAGTGTCACAGGAATGGTTCAAAACATTGACAGTAGGAAGAGTCAGTCTTCTTGTCCTTAAGTCGGCATTGTGCCTTTTGTATTTAATCTCGATGCAATTTCTGTGTTTCATCGTTAATAAGGTGGTCAGAGGTATACAGTAAACCTGGAGTGAAGCATCGGAATCAATAACTAGTGTTACAGGAATGGTTCAAAACATAGTCAGTAAGAAGAGTCAGTCTTTTTGTACTTAAGTCGGCATTGTGCTTTTGTGTTTAATTCCGATGCAATTTCTGTGTTTCATCGT
The DNA here is from genome assembly GCF_021461385.2 of Schistocerca piceifrons. Classification (NCBI taxonomy): domain Eukaryota; kingdom Metazoa; phylum Arthropoda; class Insecta; order Orthoptera; family Acrididae; genus Schistocerca; species Schistocerca piceifrons. The sequence goes on from NW_025728048.1 coordinate 58,945, forward strand.
CAATAAGAAGGTCCAAGTGATACGGTAAACCTGAAGTGAAGCATCGGAATCTATAACTAGTGTCACAGGAATGGTTCAAAACATAGACAGTAAGAAGAGTCAGTTTTCTTGTATATAAGTCGACATTCTGCCTTTTATATTTAATTCCGATGCAATTTCTGTGTTTCATCGTCAATAAGAAGATCAGAGGGATACAGTAAACCTGAAGTGAAGCATCGGAATCTATAACTAGTGTCACAGGAATGGTTCAAAACATTGACAGTAGGAAGAGTCAGTCTTCTTGTCCTTAAGTCGGCATTGTGCCTTTTGTATTTAATCCCGATACAATTTCTGTGTTTCATCGTCAATAAGAAGGTCCAAGGGATACAGTAAACCTGAAGTGAAGCATCGGAATCTAAAACAAGTGTCATAGGAATGGTTCAAAACATAGACAGTAAGAAGGGTCAGTCTTCTTGTACTTAAGTCGGCCATGTCCCTTTTGTATTTCATTTCGATGCAATTTCTGTGTTTCATCGTTAATAAGAAGGTCAGAGGGATACAGTAAACCAGAAGTGAAGCATCGGAATCTATAACTAGTGTCACAGGAATGGTTCAAAACATAGTCAGCAAGAAGAGTCAGTCTTTTTGTACTTAAGTCGGCATTGTGCCTTTTGTGTTTAATTCCGATGCAATATCTGTGTTTCATCGTCAATAAGAAGGTCCAAGGGATACAGTAAACCAGAAGTGTAGCATCGGAATCTATTACTAGTGTCACAGGATGATTCAAAACATTGCCAGTAAGAAGAGTCAGTCTTCTTGTACTTAAGTAGGCATTGTGCCTTTTGCATTTAATTCCGATGCAATTTCTGTGTTTCATCATCAATCAGAATGTCCACGGGATACAGTAAACCTGAAGTGAAGCATCGGAATACATAACTAGTGTTACAGGAATTGTTCAAAACATAGACAGATGAAGAATCAGTCTTCTTGTACTTAAGTCGGTATTGTGCCTTTTGTATTTAATTCCGATGCAATTTCTCTGTTTCATCTTCAATCAGAATGTCCAAGGGATACAGTAAACCTGAAGTGAAGCATCGGAATGTATAACTAGTGTCACAGGAATGGTTCAAAACATAGTCAGTAAGAAGTGTCAGTCTTCTTGTCCTTAAGTCGCCATTGTGCCTTTTGTATTTAATCCCGATGGAATTTCGGTGTTTCATCGTCAATATGAAGGTCCAAGGGATACAGTAAACCTTAAGTAAGGCATCGGAATCTATAACAAGTGTCACAGGAATGGTTCAAATCATAGACAGTAAGAAGATTCAGTCTTCTTGTACTTAAGTCGGCCATGTGCCTTTTGTATTTCATTTCGATGCAATTTCTGTGTTTCATCGTTAATAAGAAGGTCAGAGGGATACAGCAAACCTGAAGTGAAGCATCGGAATCTATAACTAGTGTCACAGGAATGGTTCAAAACATAGTCAGTAAGAAGAGTCATTCTTTTTGTACTTAAGTCGGCATTGTGCCTTTTGTGTTTAATTCCGATGCAATTTCTGTGTTTCATCGTCAATAAGAAGGTCCAAGGGATACAGTAAACCTGAAGTGAAGCATCGGAATCTATAACTAGTGTCACAGGAATGGTTCAAAACATAGACAGTAAGGAGAGACAGTCTTCTAGTTTATAAGCCGGCATTGTGTCTTTTGTATTTAATTCCGATGCAATTTCTGTGTTTCATCGTCAATAAGAAGATCAGAGGGATACAGTAAACCTGAAACGAAGCATCGGAATATATAACTAGTGTCACAGGAATGGTTCAAAACATTGACAGTAGGAAGAGTCAGTCTTCTTGTCCTTAAGTCGGCATTGTGCCTTTTGTATTTAATCTCGATGCAATTTCTGTGTTTCATCGTTAATAAGGTGGTCAGAGGTATACAGTAAACCTGGAGTGAAGCATCGGAATCAATAACTAGTGTTACAGGAATGGTTCAAAACATAGTCAGTAAGAAGAGTCAGTCTTTTTGTACTTAAGTCGGCATTGTGCTTTTGTGTTTAATTCCGATGCAATTTCTGTGTTTCATCGTCAATAAGAAGGTCCAAGTGATACGGTAAACCTGAAGTGAAGCATCGGAATCTATAACTAGTGTCACAGGAATGGTTCAAAACATAGACAGTAAGAAGAGTCAGTTTTCTTGTATATAAGTCGACATTCTGCCTTTTATATTTAATTCCGATGCAATTTCTGTGTTTCATCGTCAATAAGAAGATCAGAGGGATACAGTAAACCTGAAGTGAAGCATCGGAATCTATAACTAGTGTCACAGGAATGGTTCAAAACATTGACAGTAGGAAGAGTCAGTCTTCTTGTCCTTAAGTCGGCATTGTGCCTTTTGTATTTAATCCCGATACAATTTCTGTGTTTCATCGTCAATAAGAAGGTCCAAGGGATACAGTAAACCTGAAGTGAAGCATCGGAATCTAAAACAAGTGTCATAGGAATGGTTCAAAACATAGACAGTAAGAAGGGTCAGTCTTCTTGTACTTAAGTCGGCCATGTCCCTTTTGTATTTCATTTCGATGCAATTTCTGTGTTTCATCGTTAATAAGAAGGTCAGAGGGATACAGTAAACCAGAAGTGAAGCATCGGAATCTATAACTAGTGTCACAGGAATGGTTCAAAACATAGTCAGCAAGAAGAGTCAGTCTTTTTGTACTTAAGTCGGCATTGTGCCTTTTGTGTTTAATTCCGATGCAATATCTGTGTTTCATCGTCAATAAGAAGGTCCAAGGGATACAGTAAACCAGAAGTGTAGCATCGGAATCTATTACTAGTGTCACAGGATGATTCAAAACATTGCCAGTAAGAAGAGTCAGTCTTCTTGTACTTAAGTAGGCATTGTGCCTTTTGCATTTAATTCCGATGCAATTTCTGTGTTTCATCATCAATCAGAATGTCCACGGGATACAGTAAACCTGAAGTGAAGCATCGGAATACATAACTAGTGTTACAGGAATGGTTCAAAACATAGACAGATGAAGAATCAGTCTTCTTGTACTTAAGTCGGTATTGTGCCTTTTGTATTTAATTCCGATGCAATTTCTCTGTTTCATCTTCAATCAGAATGTCCAAGGGATACAGTAAACCTGAAGTGAAGCATCGGAATCTATAACTAGTGTCACAGGAATGGTTCAAAACATAGTCAGTAAGAAGAGTCATTCTTTTTGTACTTAAGTCGGCATTGTGCCTTTTGTGTTTAATTCCGATGCAATTTCTGTGTTTCATCGTCAATAAGAAGGTCCAAGGGATACAGTAAACCTGAAGTGAAGCATCGGAATCTATAACTAGTGTCACAGGAATGGTTCAAAACATAGACAGTAAGGAGAGACAGTCTTCTAGTTTATAAGCCGGCATTGTGTCTTTTGTATTTAATTCCGATGCAATTTCTGTGTTTCATCGTCAATAAGAAGATCAGAGGGATACAGTAAACCTGAAACGAAGCATCGGAATATATAACTAGTGTCACAGGAATGGTTCAAAACATTGACAGTAGGAAGAGTCAGTCTTCTTGTCCTTAAGTCGGCATTGTGCCTTTTGTATTTAATCTCGATGCAATTTCTGTGTTTCATCGTCAATAAGAAGGTCCAAGGGATACAGTAAACCTGAAGTGAAGCATCGGAATCTATAACAAGTGTCACAGGAATGGTTCAAAACATAGACAGTAAGAAGGGTCAGTCTTCTAGCACTTAAGTCGGCACTGTGCCTTTTGTATTTAATTCCGATGCAATATCTGTGTTTCATCGTCAATAGGAAGATCCAAGGGATCCTGTAAATCAGAAGTGAAAAATCGGAATCTACAACTAGTGTCACAGGATGATTCAAAACATAGCCAGTAAGAAGAGTCAGTCTTCTTGTACTTAAGTAGGCAATGTGCCTTTTGCATTTAATTCCGATGCAATTTCTGTGTTTCATCTTCAATCAGAATGTCCAAGGGATACAGTAAACCTGAAGTGAAGCATCGGAATCTATAACTAGTGTCACAGGAATGGTTCAAAACATAGACAGTATGAAGAATCAGTCATCTTGAACTTAAGTCGGTATTGTGCCTTTTGCATTTAATTCCGATGCAATTTCTGTGTTTCATCTCCAATCAGAATGTCCAAGGGATACAGTAAACCTGAAGTGAAGCATCGGAATCTATAACTAGTGTCACAGGAATGGTTCAAAACATAGACAGTATGAAGAATTAGTCTTCTTGAACTTAAGTCGGTATTGTGCCTTTAGCATTTAATTCCGATTCAATTTCTGTGTTTCATCTCCAATCAGAATGTCCAAGGGATACAGTAAACCTGGAGTGAAGCATCGGAATTGATACCTAGTGTCACAGGAATGATTCAAAACATAAACAGTATTAAGAGTCAGTCTTTTTGTACTTAAGTCGGCATTGTGCCTATTGTGTTTAATTCCGATGCAATTTGTGTGTTTCATCGTCAATAAGAAGGTCCAAGGGATACAGTAAACCTGAAGTGAAGCATCGGAATCTATAACTAGTGTCACAGGAATGGTTCTAATCATAGTCAGTAAGAAGAGTCAGTCTTTTTGTACATAAGTCGGCATTGTGCCTTTTGTATTTAATTCCGATGCTATTTCTGTGTTTCATCATCAATAAGAAGAACTGAGGAATACAGTAAACCTGATGTAACGCATCGGAATCTATAACTAGTGTCACAGGAATGGTTCAAAGCATAGTCAGTAAGAAGAGTCAGTCTTTTTGTACTTAAGTCGGCATTGTGCCTTTTGTGTTTATTCCGATGCAATTTCTGTGTTTCATCGTCAATAAGAAGATCAGTGGGATACAGTAAACCTGAAGTGAAGCATCGGAATCTATAACTAGTGTCACAGGAATGGTTCAAAACATTGTCAGTAAGAAGAGTCAGCCATTTTGTACTTATGTCGGCATTGTGCCTTTTGTATTTAATTCCGATGCAATTCCTGTGTTCCATCGTCAATGAGAAGATCAGAGGGATACAATAAACCTGAAGTGAAGCATCGGAATCCATAACTAGTGTCACAGGAATGGTTCAAAACATAGTCAGTAAGAAGAGTCAGTTTTTTTTGTACTTAATTCGGCATTGTGCCTTTTGTGTTTAATTCAGATGCAATTTGTGTGTTTCATCGTCAATAAGAAAATCAGAGGGATACAGTAAACCTGAAGTGAAGCATCGGAATCAATAACTAGTGTCACAGGAATGGCTCAAAGCATAGTCAGTAAGAAGAGTCAGTCTTTTTGTACTTAAGTCGGCATTGTGCCTTTTGTGTTTAATTCCGATGCAATATCTGTGTTTCATCGTCAATAAGAAGATCAGAGGGATACAGTAAACCTGAAGTGAAGCATCGGAATCTATAACTAGTGTCACAGGAATGGTTCAAATCATAGACAGCAAGAAGAGTCAGTCTTTTTGTACTTAAGTCGGCATTGTGCCTTTTGTGTTTAATTCCGATGCAATTTCTGTGTTTCATCGTCAATAAGAAGGTCCGAGGGATACAGTAAACCTGAAGTGAAGCATCGGAATCTATAACAAGTGTCACAGGAGTGGTTCAAAACATAGACAGTATGAAGGGTCAGTCTTCTTGTACTTAAGTCGGCCATGTGCCTTTTGTATTTCATTTCGATGCAATTTCTGTGTTTCATCATTAATAAGAAAGTCAGTGGGATACAGTAAACCTGAAGTGAATTATCGGAAAGTATAACTAGTGTCACAGCAATGGTCCAAAACATAGTCGTTAAGAGGAGTCAGTCTTTTTGTACTTAAGTCGGCATTGTGCCTTTTGTGTTTAATTACGATGCAATATCTGTGTTTCGTCGTCAATAGGAAGATCCAAGGGATACAGTAAACCAGAAGTGAAGCATCGGAATCTACAACTAGTGTCACAGGATGATTCAAAACATAGCCAGTAAGAAGAGTCAGATTTCTTGTACTTAAGTAGGCATTGTGCCTTTTGCATTTAATTCCGATGCAATTTCTGTGTTTCATCATCAATCAGAATGTCCAAGGGATACAGTATACCTGAAGTGAAGCATCGGAATCTATAACTAGTGTCACAGAAATGGTTCAAAACATAGACAGTATGAAGAATCATTCTTCTTGTACTTAAGTCGATATTGTGCCTTTTGTATTTCATTCCGATGCAATTTCTGTGTTTCATCTTCAATCAGAATGTCCAAGGGATACAGTAAACCTGAAGTGAAGCATCGAAATCTATAACTAGTGTCACAGGAATTGTCAAAACATAGCCAGTAAGAAGAGTCAGTCTTCTTGTACTTAAGTAGGCATTGTGGGGTTTCTATTTAATTCCGATGCAATTTCTGTGTTTCCTCGTCTATAAGAAGGTCAGGGGGATACAGTAAAACTGAAGTGAATCATCGGGATCCATAACTAGTGTCACAGGAATGGTTCTAAACATAGACAGTAAGAAGAGTCGGTCTTCTTGTACTTAAGTTGGCACTGTGCCTTTTGTATTTAATTCCGATGCAATTTCTGTCTTTCTTCGCCAATAGGAAGAAACCAAGGGATACAGTAAACCAGAAGTGAAGCATCGGAATCTATAACTAGTGTCACAGGATGATTCAAAACAGAGCCTGTAAGAAGAGTCAGTCTTCTTGTACTTATGTAGGCATTGTGCCTTTTGCATTTAATTCCGATGCAATTTCTATGTTTCATCTTCAATCAGAATGTCCAAGCGATACAGTAAACCTGAAGTGAAGCATCGGAATATATAACTAGTGTCACAGGAATGGTTCAAAACATAGACAGTATTAAGAATCAGTCTTCTTGTACTTAAGTCGGTATTGTGCCGTTTGTATTTAATTCCGATGCAATTTCTGTGTTTCATCTTCAATCAGAATGTCCAAGGGATACAGTAAACCTGACGTGAAGCATCGGAATCTATAACTAGTGTCACAGGATGATTCAAAACATAGCCAGTAAGAAGAGTCAGTCTTCTTGTACTTAAGTAAGCATTGTGGATTTTCTATTTAATTCCGTTGCATTTTCTGTGTTTCCTCGTCTATAAGAAGGTCAGAGGGATACAGTAAACCTGAAGTGATCATCGGGATCTATAACTAGTGTCACAGGAATGGTTCAAAATATAGACAGTAAGAAGTGTCAGTTATCTTGTACTTAAGTCGGCATTGTGCCTTTTGAATTTAATTCCGAAGCAATTTCTGTGTTTCATCGTCAATAAGAAGGTCAGAGGGATACAGTAAACCTGAAGTAAAGCATCGGAATCTATAATGAGTTTCACATAAATGGATCAAAACATAGACAGTAAGAAGAGTCAGTTTTCTTGTACATAAGTCGGCATTGTGCCTTTTGTATTTAATTCCGATGCAATTTCTGTGTTTCATCGTCAATAAGAAGGTCAGAGGGATACAGTAAACCTGAAGTGAAGCATCGGAATCTATAAGTAGTGTCACAGGAATGGTTCAAAACATAGACAGTAAGAAGAGTCAGTTTTCTTGTACTTAAGTCGGTATTGTGCCTTTTGCGTTTAATTCCGATGCAATTTCTGTGATTCATCGTCAATAAGAAGGTCAGAGGCATACAGTAAACCAGAAGTGAAGCATCAGAATCTATAACTAGTGTCGCAGGAACGGTTTAAACATTGACAGTAAGAAGAGTCAGTTTACTTGTACTTAAGTCGGCTTTATGCCTTTTGTGTTTAATTTCGATGCAATTTCTGTGATTCATCGTCAATAAGAAGGTCAGAGGGATACAGTAAACCTGAAGTGAAGCAACGGAATCTATAAATAGTGTCACATGAATGGTTCAAAGCATAGACAGTAGGAAGAGTCAGTTTTCTTGTAATTAAATCAGCATTGAGCCTTTTGTATGTAATTCCGATGCAATTTCTGTGTTTCGTCACCAATAAGAAGGTCAGAGGGATACAGTAAACCTGAAGTGAAGAATCGGAATCTATAATTAGTATCACATGAATGGTTCAAAACATAGAGAGTAAGAAGAGTCAGTTTTATTGTATTTAAATCTGCATTGTGCCTTTTGTACTTAATTTCGATGCAATTTCTGTGTTTCATCGTCAATAAGAAGGTCAGAGGAATACAGTAAACCTGAAGTGAAGCATCGGAATCTATAACTAGTGTCACAGGAAAGGTTAAAAACATAGCCAGTAAGAAGAGTTAGTTTTCTTGTACTTAAGTCGGCATTGTGCCTTTTGTATTTAATTCCGATGCAATTTCTGTGTTTCATCGTCAATAAGAAGGTCAGAGGAATACAGTAAACCTGAAGTGAAGCATCGGAATCTATAACTAGTGTCACAGGAATGATTCAAAACATACACAGTAAGAAGAGTCAGTTTTCTTGTACTTAAGTCGGCATTCTGAATTTTGTATTTAATTCCGATGCAATTTCTGTGTTTCATCGTCAATAAGAAGGTCAGAGGGATACAGTAAACCTGAAGTGAAGCATCGGAATCTATATTTAGTGTCACATGAATGGTTCAAATCATAGAAAGTAAGAAGAGTCAGTTTTCCTGTATTTAAATCAGCATAGTGCCTTTTGTATTTAATTTCGATGCATTTTCTGTGTTTCATCGTCAATAAGAAGGTCAGAGGGATACAGTAAACCTGAAGTGAAGCATCGGAATCCATAACTAGTGTCATAGGAATGGTTTAAAACATAGACAGTAAGAAGAGTCAGTTTTCTTGTACTTAAGTCGGGATTATGCCTTTTGTATTTAATTCCGATGCAAATTCTGTGTTTCATCGTCAATAAGAAGGTCACAGGGATACAGTAAATCTGAAGTGAAGCATCAGAATCTATAACTAGTGTAACAGGAATGGTTAAAAACATAGACAGTAAGAAGAGTCAGTTTTATTGTACTTAAGTCGGCATTGTGCCTCTTGTATTTAATTCCTATGGAATATCAGTGTTTCATCGTCAATAAGAAGGTCAGAGGGATACAGTGATCCTGAAGTGAAGCATCGGAATCTATAACTAGTGTCACAGGATTGGTTCAAAGCATAGACAGTAAGAAGAGTCAGTCTTCTTGTACTTAAGTCGGCACTGTGCCTTTTGTATTTAATTCCGATGCCATATCTGTGTTTCATAGTCAATAGGAAGCTCCAAGGGATACAGTAAACCAGAAGTGAAGCATGGGAATCTATAACTAATGTCACAGGATGATTCAAAACATAGCCAGTAAGAAGAGTCAGTCTTCATGTACTTAATTGGGCATTGTGGCTTTTCTATTTAATTCCGATGCAATTTCTGTGTATCCTCGTCTATAAGAAGGTCAGAGGGATACAGTAAAATTGAAGTGAATCATCGGGATCTATAACTAGTGTCACAGGAATGGTTCAAATCATAGTCAGTAAGAAGAGTCAGTTTTCTTGTACTTAAGTCGGCATTGAGCCTTTTGTACTTAATTCCGATGCAATTTCTGTGTTTCATCGTCAATAACAAGGTCCAAGGGATACAATAAACCTGAAGTGAAGCATCGGAATCTATAATTAGTGTCACAGGAATGGTTCAAAACATAGTCAGTAAAAAGAGTCAGTCTTCTTGTACATAAGTCGGCATTGTGCCTTTTGTATTTAATTCCGATGCAATTTCTGTGTTTCATCGTCAATAAGAAGGTCAGAGGGATACAGGAAACCTGAAGTGAAGCATCGGAATCTATAACTAGTGTCACAGGAATGGTTCAAATCATAGTCAGTAAAAAGAGTCAGTCTTCTTGTACTTAAGTCGGCATTGTGCCTTTTGTATTTAATTCCGATGCAATTTCTGTGTTTCATCGTCAATAAGAAGGTCAGAGGGATACAGTAAACCTGAAGTAAAGCATTGGAATCTATAATGAGTTTCACATGAATGGATCAAAACATAGACAGTAAGAAGAGTCAGTTTTCTTGTACATAAGTCGGCATTGTGCCTTTTGTATTTAATTCCGATGCAATTTCTGTGTTTCATCGTCAATAAGAAGGTCTGAGGGATACAGTAAACCTGAAGTGAAGCATCGGAATCTATAAGTAGTGTCACAGGAATGGTTCAAAACATAGACAGTCAGATAAGTCAGTTTTCTTGTACTTAAGTCGGCATTGTGCCTTTTGCGTTTAATTCCGATGCAATTTCTGTGATTCATCGTCAATAAGAAGGTCAGAGGCATACAGTAAACCAGAAGTGAAGCATCAGAATCTATAACTAGTGTCGCAGGAACGGTTTAAACATTGACAGTAAGAAGAGTCAGTTTACTTGTACTTAAGTCGGCTTTGTGCCATTTGAGTTTAATTTCGATGCAATTTCTGTGATTCATCGTCAATAAGAAGGTCAGAGGGATACAGTAAACCTGAAGTGAAGCAACGGAATCTATAAATAGTGTCACATGAATGGTTCAAAGCATAGACAGTAGGAAGAGTCAGTTTTCTTGTAATTAAATCAGCATTGAGCCTTTTGTATGTAATTCCGATGCAATTTCTGTGTTTCGTCGTCAATAAGAAGGTCAGAGGGATACAGTAAACCTGAAGTGAAGCATCGGAATCTATAATTAGTGTCACATGAATGGTTCAAAACATAGACAGTAAGAAGAGTCAGTTTTATTGTATTTAAATCTGCATTGTGCCATTTGTATTTAATTTCGATGCAATATCTGTATTTCATGGTCAATAAGATGGTCAGAGGGATACAGTAAACCTGAAGTGAAGCATCGGACTCTATAACTAGTGTCACAGGAATGGTTCAAAACATAGACAGTAAGAAGAGTCAGTTTTCTTGTACTTAAGTCGGCATTGTGCCTTTTGTATTTAATTCCGATGCAAAATCTGTGTTTCATCGTCAATAGGAGGTCAGAGGGATACAGTAGACCTGAAGTAAAGCATCGGAATCTATAACTAGTGTCACAGGAATGGTTCAAAACATAGACAGTAAGAAGAGTCATTTTTCTTGTACTTAAGTCGGCATTGTGAATATTGTATTTAATTCCGATGCAATTTCTGTGTTTCATCGTCAGTAAGAAGGTCAGAGGGATACAGTAATCCTGAAGTGAAGCATCGGAATCTATATTTAGTGTCACATGAATGGTTCAAATCATAGAAAGTAAGAAGAGTCAGTTTTCCTGTATTTAAATCAGCATAGTGCCTTTTGTATTTAATTTCGATGCATTTTCTGTGTTTCATCGTCAATAAGAAGGTCAGAGGGATACAGTAAACCTGAAGTGAAGCATCGGAATCCATAACTAGTGTCATAGGAATGGTTTAAAACATAGACAGTAAGAAGAGTCAGTTTTCTTGTACTTAAGTCGGGATTATGCCTTTTGTATTTAATTCCGATGCAAATTCTGTGTTGCATCGTCAATAAGAAGGTCACAGAGATACAGTAAACCTGAAGTGAAGCATCAGAATCTATAACTAGTGTAACAGGAATGGTTCAAAACATAGACAGTAAGAAGAGTCAGTTTTATTGTACTTAAGTCCCCATTGTGCCTTTTGTATTTAATTCCGATGGAATATCAGTGTTTCATCGTCAATAAGAAGGTCAGAGGGATACAGGGATCCTGAAGTGAAGCATCGGAATCTATAACTAGTGTCACAGGATTGGTTCAAAGCATAGACAGTAAGAAGAGTCAGTCTTCTTGTACTTAAGTCGGCGCTGTGCCTTTTGTATTTAATTCCGATGCCATATCTGTGTTTCATCGTCAATAGGAAGCTCCAAGGGATACAGTAAACCAGAAGTGAAGCATGGGAATCTATAACTAATGTCACAGGATGATTCAAAACATAGCCAGTAAGAAGAGTCAGTCTTCATGTACTTAATTGGGCATTGTGGCTTTTCTATTCAATTCCGATGCAATTTCTGTGTATCCTCGTCTATAAGAATGTCAGAGGGATACACTAAACCTGAAGTGAATCATCGGGATCTATAACTAGTGTCACAGGAATGGTTCAAATCATAGTCAGTAAGAAGAGTCAGTTTTCCTGTACTTAAGTCGGCATTGAGCCTTTTGTACTTAATTCCGATGCAATTTCTGTGTTTCATCGTCAATAACAAGGTCCAAGGGATACAGTAAACCTGAAGTGAAGCATCGGAAACTATAATTAGTGTCACATGAATGGTTCAAAACATAGTCAGTAAAAAGAGTCAGTCTTCTTGTACTTAAGTCAGCATTGTGCCTTTTGTATTTAATTCCGATGCAATTTCTGTGTTTCATCGTCAATAAGAAGGTCAGAGGGATACAGGAAACCTGAAGTGAAGCATCGGAATCTATAACTAGTGTCACAGGAATGGTTCAAAGCATAGTCAGTAAGAACAGTCAGTCTCTTTGTACTTAAGTCGGCATTGTGCCTTTTGTGTTTAATTTCGATGCAATTTCTGTGTTTCATCGTCAACAAATAGGTCCAAGGGATACAGTAAACCTGAAGTGAAGCTTCGGAATCCATAACAAATGTCACAGGAATGGTTCAAAACATAGACAGTAAGAAGAGTCAGTCTTCTTGTACTTAAGTCGGCATTGTGCCTTTTGTATTTAATTCCGATTCAATTTCTGTGTTTCATCGTCAATAAGACGGGCCTAGGGATACAGTAGACCTGAATTGAAGCATCGGAATGTATAACTAGTGTCACAGGAATGGTTCAAAACACAGACAGTAAGAAGAGTCAGTCTTCTTGTACTTAAGTCGGCATTGTGCCTTTTGTATTTAATTCCGATGCAATTTCTGTGTTTCATCGTCAATAAGAAGGTCAGAGGGATACAGTAAAAATGAAGTGAAGCATCGGAATCTATAACTATAGTCACAGGAAAGGTTCAAGACATAGACATAAGAAGAGTCAGTCTTCTTTTACTTAAGTCGGCATTGTGCCTTTTGTATTTAATTCCGTTGCAATTTCTGTGTTTCATCGTCAATAAGAAGGTCAGAGGGATACAGTAAACCTGAAGTGAAGCATCGGAATCTATAACAAGTGTCACAAGAATGGTTCAAACATGTCAGTAAGAAGAGTCATTCTTCTTGTACTTAACTCGGCATTGCGACTATTGTATTTAATTCCGATGCAATTTCTGTGTTTCATCGTCAATAAGAAGGTCAGAGGGATACAGTAAACCTGAAGTGAATCATCGGGATCTATAACTAGTGTCACAGGACTGGTTCAAATCATAGTCAGTAAGAAGAGTCAGTTTTCTTGTACTTAAGTCGGCATTGAGCCTTTTGTACTTAATTCCGATGCAATTTCTGTGTTTCATCGTCAATAACAAGGTCCAAGGGATGCAATAAACCTGAAGTGAAGCATCGGAATCTATAATTAGTGTCACAGGAATGGTTCAAAACATAGTCAGTAAAAAGATTCAGTCTTCTTGTACTTAAGTCGGCATTGTGCCTTTTGTATTTAATTTAGATGCAATTTCTGTGTTTCATCGTCAATAAGAAGGTCAGAGGGATACAGGAAACCTGAAGTGAAGCATCGGAATCTATAACTAGTGTCACAGGAATGGTTCAAAGCATAGTCAGTAAAAAGAGTCAGTCTTCTTGTACTTAAGTCGGCATTGTGCCTTTTGTATTTAATTCCGATGCAATTTCTGTGTTTCATCGTCAACAGGAAGGTCAGAGGGATACAGTAAACCTGAAGTAAAGCATTGGAATCTATAATGAGTTTCACATGAATGGATCAAAACATAGACAGTAAGAAGAGTCAGTTTTCTTGTACATAAGTCGGCATTGTGCCTTTTGTATTTAATTCCGATGCAATTTCTGTGTTTCATCGTCAATAAGAAGGTCTGAGGGATACAGTAAACCTGAAGTGAAGCATCGGAATCTATAAGTAGTGTCACAGGAATGGTTCAAAACATAGACAGTAAGAAAAGTCAGTTTTCTTGAACTTAAGTCGGCATTGTGCCTTTTGTGTTTAATTCCGATGCAATTTCTGTGTTTCATCGTCAATAAGAAGGTCCGAGGGATACAGTAAACCTGAAGTGAAGCATCGGAATCTATAACAAGTGTCACAGGAATGGTTCAAAACCAAGACAGTATGAAGGGTCAGTCTTCTTGTACTTAAGTCGGCCATGTGCCTTTTGTATTTCATTTCGATGCAATTTCTGTGTTTCATCGTTAATAAGAAAGTCAGTGGGATACAGTAAACCTGAAGTGCATCATCGGGATCCATAACAAGTGTCACAGGAATGGTTCAAGACATAGACAGTAAGAAGAGTCGGTCTTCTTGTACTTAAGTTGGCACTGTGCCTTTTGTATTTAATTCCGATGCAATATCTGTCTTTCTTCGCCAATAGGAAGAAACCAAGGGATACAGTAAACCAGAAGTGAAGCATCGGAATCTATAACTAGTGTCACAGGATGATTCAAAACAGAGCCTGTAAGAAGAGTCAGTCTTCTTGTACTTATGTAGGCATTGTGCCTTTTGCATTTAATTCCGATGCAATTTCTATGTTTCATCTTCAATCAGATTGTCCAAGCGATACAGTAAACCTGAAGTGAAGCATCGGAATATATAACTAGTGTCACAGGAATGGTTCAAAACATAGACAGTATGAAGAATCAGTCTTCTTGTACTTAAGTCGGTATTGTGCCGTTTGTATTTAATTCCGATGCAATTTCTGTGTTTCATCTTCAATCAGAATGTCCAAGGGATACAGTAAACCTGAAGTGAAGCATCGGAATCTATAACTAGAGTCACAGGAATGGTTAAAAACATAGACAGTAAGAAGAGTCAGTCTTCTTGTACTTAAGTCGGCACTGTGCCTTTTGTATTTAATTCCGATGCAATATCTGTGTTTCATCGTCAATAGGAAGATCCAAGGGATATAGTAAACCAGAAGTGAAGCATCGGAATCTATAACTAGTGTCACAGGATGATTCAAAACATAGCCAGTAAGAAGAGTCAGTCTTCTTGTACTTAAGTCGGCACTGTGCCTTTTGTATTTCATTTCGATGCAATTTCTGTGTTTCATCGTTAATACGAAGGTCAGAGAGATACAGTAAACCTGAAGTGAAGCATCGGAATCTATAACTAGTGTCACAGGAATGGTTCATAACATAGTCAGTAATAAGGGTCAGTCTTTTTGTACTTAAGACTGCATCGTGCCTTTTGTGTTTAATTCCGATGCAATTTGTGTGTTTCAACGTCAATAAGAAGGTCCAAGGGATACAGTAAACCTGAAGTGAAGCATCGGAATATATAACTAGTGTAACAGGAATGGTTCAAAACATAGTCAGTAAGAAGTGTCCGTCTTCGTGTCCTTAAGTCCTCATTGTGCCTTTTGTATTTCATCCCGATGCAATTTCTGTGTTTCATCGTCAATAAGAAGGTCCAAGGGATACAGTAAACCTGAAGTGAAGCATCTGAATCTATAACAAGTGTCACATCAATGGTTCAAAGCAAAGACACTAAGAAGGGTCAGTCTTCTTGTACCTAAGTCGGCCATGTGCCTTTTGTATTTCATTTCAATGCAATTTCTGTGTTTCATCGTTAATAAGAAGTTCAGAGGGATACAGTAAACCTGAAGTGAAGCATCGGAAACTATAACTAGTGTCACAGAAATGGTTCCACACATAGTCAGTAAGAAGTGTCAGTCTTCTTGCCCTTAAGTCGGCATTGTGCCTTTTGTGTTTAATCCCGATGCAATTTCTGTGTTTCATCGTCAATAAGAAGGTCAGAGGTATACAGTAAACCTGAAGTAAAGCATCGGAATCTATAACTAGTGTCACAGGAATGGTTCAAACATAGACAGTAAGAAGAGTCAGTTTTCTTGTACTTAAGTCGGCATTGTGCATTTTGTATTTAATTCCGATGCAATTTCTGTGTTTCATCGTCAATAAGAAGGTCAGAGGCATACAGTAAACCTGAAGTAAAGCATCGGAATGTATAACTAGTGTCACAGGAATGGTTCAAATCATAGACAGTAAGAAGAGTCAGTTTTCCTGTACTTAGTTCGGCATTGTGCCTTTTGTATTTAATTCCGATGCAATTTCTGTGTTTCATCGTCAATAAGAAGGTCAGAGGAATACAGTAAACCTGAAGTGAAGCATCGGAATCTATAACTAGTGTCACAGGAATGGTTCAAATCATAGACAGTAAGAAGAGTCAGTTTTTCCTGTACTTAGTTCGGCATTGTGCCTTTTGTATGTAATTCCGATGCAATATCTGTGTTTCATCGTCAATAAGAAGGTCAGAGGGATACAGTACACCTGAAGTGAAGCATCGGAATCTATAATTAGTGTCACATGAATGGTTCAAAACATAGACAGTAAGAAGAGTCAGTTTTCTTGTATTTAAATCAGCATTGTGCCTTTTGTATTTAATTTCGATGCAATTTCTGTGTTTCATCGTCAATAAGAAGGTCAGAGGAATACAGTAAACCTGCAGTGATGCATCGGAATCTATTACTAGTGTCACATGAATGGTTCAAATCATAGACAGTAAGAAGAGTCAGTTTTCTTGTACCTATGTCGGCATTGTGCATTTTGTATTTAATTCCGATGCAATTTCTGAGTTTCATCGTCAAAAAGAAGGTCAGAGAGATACAGTAAACCTGAAGTGAAGCATCGGAATCTATAACTAGTGTCACTGGAATGGTTCAAAACATAGACAGTAAGAAGTGTCAGTTATCTTGTACTTAAGTCGGCATTGTGCCTTTTGTATTTAATTCCGAAGCAATTTCTGTGTTTCATCGTCAATAAGAAGGTCAGAGGGATACAGTAAACCTGAAGTAAAGCATCGGAATCTATAATGAGTTTCACATGAATGGATCAAAACACAGACAGTAAGAAGAGTCAGTTTTCTTGTACATAAGTCGGCATTGTGCATTTTGTATTTAATTCCGATGCAATTTCTGTGTTTCATCGTCAATAATAAGGTCAGAGGGATACAGTAAACCTGAAGTGAAGCATCGGAATCTATAAGTAACGTCACAGGAATGGTTAAAAGCATAGACAGTAAGAAGAGTCAGTTTTCTTGTACTTAAGTCGGCATTGTGCCTTTGCGTTTAATTCCGATGCAATTTCTGTGATTCATCGTCAATAAGAAGGTCAGAGGCATACAGTAAACCAGAAGTGAAGCATCAGAATCTGTAACTAGTGTCGCAGGAATGGTTTAAACATTGACAGTAAGAAGAGTCAGTTTACTTGTACTTAAGTCGGCTTTGTGCCTTTTGTGTTTAATTTCGATGCAATTTCTGTGATTCATCGTCAATAAGAAGGTCAGAGGGATACAGTAAACCTGAAGTGAAGCAACGGAATCTATAAATAGTGTCACATGAATGGTTCAAAGCATAGACAGTAGGAAGAGTCAGTTTTCTTGTAATTAAATCAGCATTGAGCCTTTTGTATGTAATTCCGATGCAATTTCTGTGTTTCGTCGCCAATAAGAAGGTCAGAGGGATACAGTAAACCTGAAGTGAAGCATCGGAATCTATAATTAGTGTCACATGAATGGTTCAAAACATAGAGAGTAAGAAGAGTCAGTTTTATTGTATTTAAGTCGGCTTTGTGCCTTTTGTGCTTAATTTCGATGCAATTTCTGTGTTTCATCGTCAATAAGAAGGTCAGAGGAATACAGTAAACCTGAAGTGAAGCATCGGAATCTATAACTAGTGTCACAGGATAGGTTAAAAACATAGCCAGTAACAAGAGTTAGTTTTCTTGTACTTAAGTCGGCATTGTGCCTTTTGTATTTAATTCCGATGCAATTTCTGTGTTTCATCGTCAATAAGATGGTCAGAGGAATACAGTAAACCTGAAGTGAAGCATCGGAATCTATAACTAGTGTCACAGGAATGATTCAAAACATAGACAGTAAGAACAGTCAGTTTTCTTGTACTTAAGTCGGCATTCTGAATTTTGTATTTAATTCCGATGCAATTTCTGTGTTTCATCGTCAATAAGAAGGTCAGAGGGATACAGTAAACCTGAAGTGAAGCATCGGAATCTATATTTAGTGTCACATGAATGGTTCAAATCATAGAAAGTAAGACGAGTCAGTTTTCCTGTATTTAAATCAGCATAGTGCCTTTTGTATTTAATTTCGATGCATTTTCTGTGTTTCATCGTCAATAAGAAGGTCAGAGGGATACAGTAAACCTGAAGTGAAGCATCGGAATCCATAACTAGTGTCATAGGAATGGTTTAAAACATAGACAGTAAGAAGAGTCAGTTTTCTTGTACTTAAGTCGGGATTATGCCTTTTGTATTTAATTCCGATGCAAATTCTGTGTTTCATCGTCAATAAGAAGGTCACAGGGATACAGTAAATCTGAAGTGAAGCATCAGAATCGATAACTAGTGTAACAGGAATGGTTAAAAACATAGACAGTAAGAAGAGTCAGTTTTATTGTACTTAAGCCGGCATTGTGCGTCTTGTATTTAATTCCGATGGAATATCAGTGTTTCATCGTCAATAAGAAGGTCAGAGGGATACAGTGATCCTGAAGTGAAGCATCGGAATCTATAACTAGTGTCACAGGATTGGTTCAAAGCATAGACAGTAAGAAGAGTCAGTCTTCTTGTACTTAAGTCGGCACTGTGCCTTTTGTATTTAATTCCGATGCCATATCTGTGTTTCATAGTCAATAGGAAGCTCCAAGGGATACAGTAAACCAGAAGTGAAGCATGGGAATCTATAACTAATGTCACAGGATGATTCAAAACATAGCTAGTAAGAAGAGTCAGTCTTCATGTACTTAATTGGGCATTGTGGCTTTTCTATTTAATTCCGATGCAATTTCTGTGTATCCTCGTCTATAAGAAGGTCAGAGGGATACAGTAAATCTGAAGTGAATCATCGGGATCTATAACTAGTGTCACAGGAATGGTTCAAAACATAGTCAGTAAGAAGAGTCAGTTTTCTTGTACTTAAGTCGGCATTGAGCCTTTTGTATTTAATTCCGATGCAATTTCTGTGTTTCATCGTCAATAAGAAGGTCAGAGGGATACAGTAAACCTGAAGTAAAGCATTGGAATCTATAATGAGTTTCACATGAATGGATCAAAACATAGACAGTAAGAAGCGTCAGTTTTCTTGTACATAAGTCGGCATTGTGCGTTTTGTATTTAATTCCGATGCAATTTCTGTGTTTCATCGTCAATAAGAAGGTCTGAGGGATACAGTAAACCTGAAGTGAAGCATCGGAATCTATAAGTAGTGTCACAGGAATGGTTCAAAACATAGACAGTAAGAAAAGTCAGTTTTTTTGTACTTAAGTCGGCATTGTGCCTTTTGCGTTTAATTCCGATGCAATTTCTGTGATTCATCGTCAATAAGAAGGTCAGAGGGATACAGTAAACCTGAAGTGAAGCAACGGAATCTATAAATAGTGTCACATGAATGGTTCAAAGCATAGACAGTAGGAAGAGTCAGTTTTCTTGTAATTAAATCAGCATTGAGCCTTTTGTATGTAATCCCGATGCAATTTCTGTGTTTCGTCGTCAATAAGAAGGTCAGAGGGATACAGTAAACCTGAAGTGAAGCATCGGAATCTATAATTAGTGTCACATGAATGGTTCAAAACATAGACAGTAAGAAGAGTCAGTTTTATTGTATTTAAATCTGCATTGTGCCTTTTGTATTTAATTTCGATGCAATATCTGTATTTCATGGGCAATAAGAAGGTCAGAGGGATACAGTAAACCTGAAGTGAAGCATCGGACTCTATAACTAGTGTCACAGGAATGGTTCAAAGCATAGACAGTAAGAAGAGTCAGTTTTCTTGTACTTAAGTCGGCATTGTGCCTTTTGTATTTAATTCCGATGCAAAATCTGTGTTTCATCGTCAATAGGAGGTCAGAGGGATACAGTAAACCTGAAGTAAAGCATCGGAATCTATAACTAGTGTCACAGGAATGGTTCAAAACATAGACAGTAAGAAGAGTCATTTTTCTTGTACTTAAGTCGGCATTGTGAATTTTGTATTTAATTCCGATGCAATTTCTGTGTTTCATCGTCAGTAAGAAGGTCAGAGGGATACAGTAATCCTGAAGTGAAGCATCGGAATCTATATTTAGTGTCACATGAATGGTTCAAATCATAGAAAGTAAGAAGAGTCAGTTTTCCTGTATTTAAACAGCATAGTGCCTTTTGTATTTAATTTCGATGCATTTTCTGTGTTTCATCGTCAATAAGAAGGTCAGAGGGATACAGTAAACCTGAAGTGAAGCATCGGAATCCATAACTAGTGTCATAGGAATGGTTTAAAACATAGACAGTAAGAAGAGTCAGTTTTCTTGTACTTAAGTCGGGATTATGCCTTTTGTATTTAATTCCGATGCAAATTCTGTGTTGCATCGTCAATAAGAAGGTCACAGAGATACAGTAAACCTGAAGTGAAGCATCAGAATCTATAACTAGTGTAACAGGAATGGTTCAAAACATAGACAGTAAGAAGAGTCAGTTTTATTGTACTTAAGTCCCCATTGTGCCTTTTGTATTTAATTCCGATGGAATATCAGTGTTTCATCGTCAATAAGAAGGTCAGAGGGATACAGGGATCCTGAAGTGAAGCATCGGAATCTATAACTAGTGTCACAGGATTGGTTCAAAGCATAGACAGTAAGAAGAGTCAGTCTTCTTGTACTTAAGTCGGCGCTGTGCCTTTTGTATTTAATTCCGATGCCATATCTGTGTTTCATCGTCAATAGGAAGCTCCAAGGGATACAGTAAACCAGAAGTGAAGCATGGGAATCTATAACTAATGTCACAGGATGATTCAAAACATAGCCAGTAAGAAGAGTCAGTCTTCATGTACTTAATTGGGCATTGTGGCTTTTCTATTCAATTCCGATGCAATTTCTGTGTATCCTCGTCTATAAGAATGTCAGAGGGATACACTAAACCTGAAGTGAATCATCGGGATCTATAACTAGTGTCACAGGAATGGTTCAAATCATAGTCAGTAAGAAGAGTCAGTTTTCCTGTACTTAAGTCGGCATTGAGCCTTTTGTACTTAATTCCGATGCAATTTCTGTGTTTCATCGTCAATAACAAGGTCCAAGGGATACAGTAAACCTGAAGTGAAGCATCGGAAACTATAATTAGTGTCACAGGAATGGTTCAAAACATAGTCAGTAAAAAGAGTCAGTCTTCTTGTACTTAAGTCAGCATTGTGCCTTTTGTATTTAATTCCGATGCAATTTCTGTGTTTCATCGTCAATAAGAAGGTCAGAGGGATACAGGAAACCTGAAGTGAAGCATCGGAATCTATAACTAGTGTCACAGGAATGGTTTAAAGCATAGTCAGTAAGAACAGTCAGTCTCTTTGTACTTAAGTCGGCATTGTGCCTTTTGTGTTTAATTTCGATGCAATTTCTGTGTTTCATCGTCAACAAATAGGTCCAAGGGATACAGTAAACCTGAAGTGAAGCTTCGGAATCCATAACAAATGTCACAGGAATGGTTCAAAACATAGACAGTAAGAAGAGTCAGTCTTCTTGTACTTAAGTCGGCATTGTGCCTTTTGTATTTAATTCCGATTCAATTTCTGTGTTTCATCGTCAATAAGACGGGCCTAGGGATACAGTAGACCTGAATTGAAGCATCGGAATGTATAACTAGTGTCACAGGAATGGTTCAAAACACAGACAGTAAGAAGAGTCAGTCTTCTTGTACTTAAGTCGGCATTGTGCCTTTTGTATTTAATTCCGATGCAATTTCTGTGTTTCATCGTCAATAAGAAGGTCAGAGGGATACAGTAAAAATGAAGTGAAGCATCGGAATCTATAACTATAGTCACAGGAAAGGTTCAAGACATAGACATAAGAAGAGTCAGTCTTCTTTTACTTAAGTCGGCATTGTGCCTTTTGTATTTAATTCCGTTGCAATTTCTGTGTTTCATCGTCAATAAGAAGGTCAGAGGGATACAGTAAACCTGAAGTGAAGCATCGGAATCTATAACAAGTGTCACAAGAATGGTTCAAACATGTCAGTAAGAAGAGTCATTCTTCTTGTACTTAACTCGGCATTGCGACTATTGTCATTTAATTCCGATGCAATTTCTGTGTTTCATCGTCAATAAGAAGGTCAGAGGGATACAGTAAACCTGAAGTGAATCATCGGGATCTATAACTAGTGTCACAGGACTGGTTCAAATCATAGACAGTAAGAAGAGTCAGGTCTTCTTGTACTTAAGTCGGCATTGTGCATTTTGTATTTAATTCCGATGCAATTTCTGTGTTTCATCGTCATTAAGAAGGTCAGAGGCATACAGTAAACCTGAAGTAAAGCATCGGAATGTACAACTAGTGTCACAGGAATGGTTCAAATCATAGACAGTAAGAAGAGTCAGTTTTCCTGTACTTAGTTCGGCATTGTGCCTTTTGTATTAATTCCGATGCAATTTCTGTGTTTCATCGTCAATAAGAAGGTCAGAGGAATACAGTAAACCTGAAGTGAAGCATCGGAATCTATAACTAGTGTCACAGGAATGGTTCAAATCATAGACAGTAAGAAGAGTCAGTTTTTCCTGTACTTAGTTCGGCATGTGCCTTTTGTATGTAATTCCGATGCAATATCTGTGTTTCATCGTCATATGAAGGTCAGAGGGATACAGTACACCTGAAGTGAAGCATCGGAATCTATAATTAGTGTCACATGAATGGTTCAAAACATAGACAGTAAGAAGAGTCATGTTTTCTTGTATTTAAATCAGCATTGTGCCCTTTTGTATTTAATTTCGATGCAATTTCTGTGTTCATCGTCAATAAGAAGGTCAGAGGAATACAGTAAACCTGCAGTGATGCATCGGAATCTATTACTAGTGTCACATGAATGGTTCAAATCATAGACAGTAAGAAGAGTCAGTTTTCTTGTACCTATGTCGGCATTGTGCATTTGTATTTAATTCCGATGCAATTTCTGAGTTTCATCGTCAAAAAGAAGGTCAGAGAGATACAGTAAACCTGAAGTGAAGCATCGGAATCTATAACTAGTGTCACTGGAATGGTTCAAAACATAGACAGTAAGAAGTGTCAGTAATCTTGTACTTAAGTCGGCATTGTGCCTTTTGTATTTAATTCCGAAGCAATTTCTGTGTTTCATCGTCAATAAGAAGGTCAGAGGGATACAGTAAACCTGAAGTAAAGCATCGGAATCTATAATGAGTTTCACATGAATGGATCAAAACATAGACAGTAAGAAGAGTCAGTTTCTTGTACATAAGTCGGCATTGTGCATTTTGTATTTAATTCCGATGCAATTTCTGTGTTTCATCGTCAATAATAAGGTCTGAGGGATACAGTAAACCTAAAGTGAAGCATCGGAATCTATAAGTAACGTCACAGGAATGGTTAAAAGCATAGACAGTAAGAAGAGTCAGTTTTCTTGTACTTAAGTCGGCATTGTGCCTTTGCGTTTAATTCCGATGCAATTTCTGTGATTCATCGTCAATAAGAAGGTCAGAGGCATACAGTAAACCAGAAGTGAAGCATCAGAATCTGTAACTAGTGTCGCAGGAATGGTTTAAACATTGACAGTAAGAAGAGTCAGTTTACTTGTACTTAAGTCGGCTTTGTGCCTTTTGTGTTTAATTCGATGCAATTTCTGTGATTCATCGTCAATAAGAAGGTCAGAGGGATACAGTAAACCTGAAGTGAAGCAACGGAATCTATAAATAGTGTCACATGAATGGTTCAAAGCATAGACAGTAGGAAGAGTCAGTTTTCTTGTAATTAAATCAGCATTGAGCCTTTTGTATGTAATTCCGATGCAATTTCTGTGTTTCGTCGCCAATAAGAAGGTCAGAGGGATACAGTAAACCTGAAGTGAAGCATCGGAATCTATAATTAGTGTCACATGAATGGTTCAAAACATAGAGAGTAAGAAGAGTCAGTTTTATTGTATTTAAATCTGCATTGTGCCTTTTGTGCTTAATTTCGATGCAATTTCTGTGTTTCATCGTCAATAAGAGGTCAGAGGAATACAGTAAACCTGAAGTGAAGCATCGGAATCTATAACTAGTGTCACAGGATAGGTTAAAAACATAGCCAGTAACAAGAGTTAGTTTTCTTGTACTTAAGTCGGCATTGTGCCTTTTGTATTTAATTCCGATGCAATTTCTGTGTTTCATCGTCAATAAGATGGTCAGAGGAATACAGTAAACCTGAAGTGAAGCATCGGAATCTATAACTAGTGTCACAGGAATGATTCAAAACATAGACAGTAAGAACAGTCAGTTTTCTTGTACTTAAGTCGGCATTCTGAATTTGTATTTAATTCCGATGCAATTTCTGTGTTTCATCGTCAATAAGAAGGTCAGAGGGATACAGTAAACCTGAAGTGAAGCATCGGATCTATATTTAGTGTCACATGAATGGTTCAAATCATAGAAAGTAAGACGAGTCAGTTTTCCTGTATTTAAATCAGCATAGTGCCTTTTGTATTTAATTTCGATGCATTTTCTGTGTTTCATCGTCAATAAGAAGGTCAGAGGGATACAGTAAACCTGAAGTGAAGCATCGGAAACCATAACTAGTGTCATAGAATGGTTTAAAACATAGACAGTAAGAAGAGTCAGTTTTCTTGTACTTAAGTCGGGATTATGCCTTTTGTATTTAATTCCGATGCAAATTCTGTGTTTCATCGTCAATAAGAAGGTCACAGGGATACAGTAAATCTGAAGTGAAGCATCAGAATCGATAACTAGTGTAACAGGAATGGTTAAAAACATAGACAGTAAGAAGAGTCAGTTTTATTGTACTTAAGCCGGCATTGTGCGTCTTGTATTTAATTCCGATGGAATATCAGTGTTTCATCGTCAATAAGAAGGTCAGAGGGATACAGTGATCCTGAAGTGAAGCATCGGAATCTATAACTAGTGTCACAGGATTGGTTCAAAGCATAGACAGTAAGAAGAGTCAGTCTTCTTGTACTTAAGTCGGCACTGTGCCTTTTGTATTTAATTCCGATGCCATATCTGTGTTTCATAGTCAATAGGAAGCTCCAAGGGATACAGTAAACCAGAAGTGAAGCATGGGAATCTATAACTAATGTCACAGGATGATTCAAAACATAGCTAGTAAGAAGAGTCAGTCTTCATGTACTTAATTGGGCATTGTGGCTTTTCTATTTAATTCCGAGGCAATTTCAGTGTATCCTCGTCTATAAGAAGGTCAGAGGGATACAGTAAATCTGAAGTGAATCATCGGGATCTATAACTAGTGTCACAGGAATGGTTCAAAACATAGTCAGTAAGAAGAGTCAGTTTTCTTGTACTTAAGTCGGCATTGAGCCTTTTGTATTAATTCCGATGCAATTTCTGTGTTTCATCGTCAATAAGAAGGTCAGAGGGATACAGTAAACCTGAAGTAAAGCATTGGAATCTATAATGAGTTTCACATGAATGGATCAAAACATAGACAGTAAGAAGCGTCAGTTTTCTTGTACATAAGTCGGCATTGTGCCTTTTGTATTAATTTCCGATGCAATTTCTGTGTTTCATCGTCAATAAGAAGGTCTGAGGGATTACAGTAAACCTGAAGTGAAGCATCGGAATCTATAAGTAGTGTCACAGGAATGGTTCAAAACATAGACAGTAAGAAAAGTCAGTTTTTTTGTACTTAAGTCGGCATTGTGCCTTTGGCGTTTAATTCCGATGCAATTTCTGTGATTCATCGTCACTAAGAAGGTCAGAGGGATACAGTAAACCTGAAGTGAAGCAACGGAATCTATAAATAGTGTCACATGAATGGTTCAAAGCATAGACAGTAGGAAGAGTCAGTTTTCTTGTAATTAAATCAGCATTGAGCCTTTTTGTATGTAATCCCGATGCAATTTCTGTGTTTCGTCGTCAATAAGAAGGTCAGAGGGATACAGTAAACTGAAGTGAAGCATCGGAATCTATAATTAGTGTCACATGAATGGTTCAAAACATACACAGTAAGAAGAGTCAGTTTTATTGTATTTAAATCTGCATTGTGCCTTTTGTATTTAATTTCGATGCAATATCTGTATTTCATGGGCAATAAGATGGTCAGAGGGATACAGTAAACTGAAGTGAAGCATCGGACTCTATAACTAGTGTCACAGGAATGGTTCAAAACATAGACAGTAAGAAGAGTCAGTTTTCTTGTACTTAAGTCGGCATTGTGCCTTTTGTATTTAATTCCGATGCAAATCTGTGTTTCATCGTCAATAGGAGGTCAGAGGGATACAGTAAACCTGAAGTAAAGCATCGGAATCTATAACTAGTGTCACAGGAATGGTTCAAAACATAGACAGTAAGAAGAGTCATTTTTCTTGTACTTAAGTCGGCATTGTGAATTTTGTATTTAATTCCGATGCAATTTCTGTGTTTCATCGTCAGTAAGAAGGTCAGAGGATACAGTAATCCTGAAGTGAAGCATCGGAATCTATATTTAGTGTCACATGAATGGTTCAAATCATAGAAAGTAAGAAGAGTCAGTTTTCCTGTATTTAAATCAGCATAGTGGCCTTTTGTATTTAATTTCGATGCATTTTCTGTGTTTCATCGTCAATAAGAAGGTCAGAGGGATACAGTAAACCTGAAGTGATGGCATCGGAATCCATTACTAGTGTCATTAGGAATGGTTTAAACATAGACAGTAAGAAGAGTCAGTTTTCTTGTACTTAAGTCGGGATTATGCCTTTTGTATTTAATTCCGATGCAAATTCTGTGTTGCATCGTCAATAAGAAGGTCACAGAGATACAGTAAACCTGAAGTGAAGCATCAGAATCTATAACTAGTGTAACAGGAATGGTTCAAACATAGACAGTAAGAAGAGTCAGTTTTATTGTACTTAAGTCCCCATTGTGCCTTTTGTATTTAATTCCGATGGAAATATCAGTGTTTCATCGTCAATAACGAAGGTCAGAGGGATACAGGGATCCTGAAGTGAAGCATCGGAATCTATAACTAGTGTCACAGAATTGGTTCAAAGCATAGACCAGTAAGAAGAGTCCAGTCTCTCTATGTACTTAAGTCGGCGCTGTGCCCTTTTGTATTTAATTCCGATGCCATATCTGTGTTTCATCGTCAATAGGAAGCTCCAAGGATACAGTAAACCAGAAGTGAAGCATGGGAATCTATAACTAATGTCACAGGATGATTCAAAACATAGCCAGTAAGAAGAGTCAGTCTTCATGTACTTAATTGGGCATTGTGGCTTTTCTATTCAATTCCGATGCAATTTCTGTGTATCCTCGTCTATAAGAATGTCAGAGGGATACACTAAACCTGAAGTGAATCATCGGGA